>NC_063045.1:47024351-47232546 GCF_018812025.1 Megalobrama amblycephala
AAAAATTATCTGGCTCAATAAAATGCTATACATTACTAATTTAAAGCTTGGACACACTTAAATATTTTATTCTTAATTTAATTCTTAATTATAATTTAATTATTTATATTGTATTTAATTATTATAAAAATGAAATGTATTAATTTATGCAAAAATACATATTAGTAATATCATGTACTGTGGTATTTTAACTTCCTGTCAAATAATTCTAAAATTAAAAAGTTCTATACACAATGTCTAATTGGTAACGATTCTGTTCAAGATAAACTGCACAAGTTCAGACACTACACATGGGTGTATTAACCAAACTGCATGTTCTAAACTGTGAATCTGCCATCAAACTGTCAATGTGACGTCAAAAGCTTCAACGTGTCACAAAGAACTTGTTTCCATCAGGACATGCAGCCACCCTGACTGCAAGGCCTGCTCCTTACAGACAGCTGGATCAAATCTCCTCTCAGTCCAACTGTTCCTACAGTTCCAATTCTACGATTTCAAAACAGCTGCACGCTAATGGACTGATGATTCTATAACTTGCATTTCATTCCATTTCCACTATTCGTACATAAACCACCTCAGACATACACAAACCCCAAGCTTCCCGAGGGCCGCAACAGGCCACCTGCTCCAGTGCAGTCCTGAGGGGCTTTAAACTAACAATGTAACGTGAAGCCTCTCACTCTCCCTCTACACTAATTAGACCTGAATCGAGAGAATACCACACCAGTAAGAGACGGCAGATTTAACACAAACACGCTCTGTAAATATTCTGTCATCTTACCTCAAGTGAACTAACGAGATTTGAGAGATTCATTCGGAAAATCTCACTGACTGCATACAGACTCTGTGAAATCCTGCCATGACTGTGGTAAATATGCACGTCATGAGCCAAATTCTTCAACAACAACAAAATAAATAAATAAATAAAATAACTGTTTTGAGCAAAGTGGTCCAAACAAATGAAGCAAAACATGTAGAGCAGTTCAACACAAAGAGATTAGATAAATACAAAGTGAAAGCTTTGGCTCTACTGCATTAAACATACTGACAGACAGAGAACAGTCTTGTCCAAAACTGCATATCAAAGTGAATAGAAAATGGGACTTTTTTTTCCCCCAACATCTGTCTCTAGTAGTTTTACCCTGACACTCTTTTTTTGTCTTTTCTGTGTCTCACTAGTTCTATTTGCTAATGTAAGCATCACTGTTACAATTGCACATACTTAGAACTATGGATTTGAACAAACCCCAACATAAGCATTAAACTTCATTGTGTAACTCGCACACATCATGCCCCATACCACGGACATGAATGAAACCTCAAATCATGTGGCTTGGTTAAGGAGATGTGAGATATTACTTTACTATGCAAGCAAACAAAATAATTGTTGCCTGACAGACAATAAAGCAGGTGAAAATAATCCCTTTGACTTTAATTTATCCATCCATCAAAAAAAAGAAAAAAAAAAGAGTAATATTTTTAAAATACATTTTTAATTACTAACTACATTTTAATATATAATATATATATATATATATATTTCAATTTTAATGCATTTAAATTAATATTTTTATTAATAAACATTTTAATTACATTTTAGTAATTAAAGGTAATTCATTATTTAATAGTATTTAATAGTGATTTCATCTTTAATATTACACTTTTTTTCAGTACCATTTAGTTTTGAATTGACTCCACACTAAAAAAACGCTGGGTTGTTTCAACCCAAATTTGGGTCAAATATGGACAAACCCAACCATTGGGTTAAAAATGTAATTTAAACATTTAACCCAACGGTTGGGTTTGTCCATATTTGACCCAAATTTGGGTAAACATAACAGTGTTTTTTAGAGTGCAAGTATATAGTACTGTGCAAAAGTTTTAGGCCACCACCAGCTTTGATGTTTTAGCAATGTTTTAATGATCCATATTTATTTTTTGGTCTTTATTATGATACAAACAGAAAATACAGGAAATATGTACACAAAATGTATAAAAAATTTTTTTAAAAACCCATCAGTATTTAGTCAGTTTTCTTGGCCTTCCAGTCCTTTTCCATTCCATTTAGGGTTAAGAGAGCCAGGTTCCTGCTATTGCTCAAGTGTAAGGGGAGGTCACTTTAGCCTATAGAAGACGTTTTTTTTTTTTTTTCTTCCTGTTTTTTTAATACTGCATACAAATTTCCTGTATTTTCTGGTCATATTCTAATAAAGAGACATAAATAATCTAATAAATAATTATATAAGGTCAGTATACCATTGCTAAACCACCATCTAATGGTGGCCTAAGACTTTTGCAAATTACTGTATTTTTAAATCATCATTGTTTTTACTGAGTGAAATGCATATAATGCAATGCTGACTTTTAGAAAGTAGAATGTGGTCATGATATATCTGAAACTGAAAAGGCAGCTAACATAAGATTTCAGAACAGACCGAGCTGCACAATCAGAACACAATTCAGATGTGTTTTAAATATCAGTTGCAAAAAAAAAAAAAAAGCACTCTCCTTCTTAAATCCTGTGTGTGATCTCTCACACCATCTAAAATTAAAAAATAATGACGTAGCAGGTTTTTTCTTTTTTTTTTCTCCAGATTGCTCAGATCCATGCCTCTGCTGGAATCCAGGAAGATAGACAGCCAGCTGGTGCATTTGGAAAGGTGTCAAACCCACATCTGCAGCCACTGACAAATCAATAACGGTTAATGAGAGGTTTAGAGAGGTTGTGAGTGGCATAAACACACATATACACACACACACACACACACACACACAGTCAATCATGTAAAAGGGTTATTATTTGGCTAATTAAAGTGTGCTAGTTATTGTTTGATTAGGTTTTAGTTCAACAATTAACATTCAGGTACTATCTATAATCACACTTCTCTTCAACACATCATGTGTAAGTAAACAAACAGCATGTTGTGTTTACACGGCACGGCTGAGAGACGGTTGTGAAGCAGTTGTTATGCCGTAAAGTCAGCCTTCCGTGACAAAAACAAACCCATCTAACCTTTCTCTCGCTCCCTGAAGAGCGCTGTCTGATTAATACGTTTCCAGACAACCTCCTTCATCTCTCTCTCTGTTTCTCTCTCTCCCGTCCACCAGAGCAATTATGGCTCTTAACAGCACTAGATGAACTTCACAGTGAAGTAATCTGCAAGCGGCTAATTGGCTCCTGTCTAGTGGAGAGTGGCCTTCTTCTGTTGAAGTTGCTCCTTTAGATGGTTGTAATAGACCATCTGTCTGCTCTTCCATTAGAAATGCAGGTCTGCATGTTTGGCTAAGTGTGAAACTGCCATTATGAGTCATTAAAACAGCAACTGACACCAATCAAAACAAGAGTTCTTGTAAGGATCACCTGTTCTATACAAGTTGATATTTAAGCCTGAACTGATGCGATATATGAGCAATGCATGAGACAGACGTACAGTAGTAACATATCAAAATAGGTTTAAATCTTCTAAGAGCAATAAACACTTACTGCTGGCTGACTGACTCCAGACAGCTGTCTTCGGTTTCGGACACAGAAATAAGACCTAAAAAATTTGGTCTTAACCGCAATATCATAATACAGTGCTATTAATGAGCCAACCACAGAGGAATGCAAAAACCGCAGCAACCGCGATATATGCATGTTTCCTATTTTTTGAAAGGTCATGTCTTTCTCGTTTTACACTTCATGCATGTGTACTAAATATTAAAGAAGTTAATAATGATAGCATAATGTGTACCATGGTCATTTCTACAAAGGCTCTGTAGATTTGCACTAAACAAGCCTAAACAGACAGTGAATGTGAGAGAGATCAACTGAGCGTGTGCGATTACCTGCGTCTGTCCTTCAGGCCGAGACATACTTTCGTGAAAAAAGGTTGTCGAAATCTCTCTCTTAGCATCGACGCATTACTGGTCAGCTGTGGCGCTCAAAGTTAAAATGATTTCAACAGCTTGTTTCGTTACATCCAAAGTCCCTTTAAAACAAGTCATTTCACTCAGCGGCCATCTTTGAAACGCCTCTCCGGCATTCAAGTGCAGCTCCCATCTCTTTGAATGGGGAAACATCAAATTCTCCAAAGCTGTTTGCCGAGCTTTCGATTAAATTTCATATTTGAAATCACCAATGAAATCTGACAACAACTGTCTCATAAATTTTGTTTCTAAACGCTTGAATCATGACAAAAAACGGTATTATTCAAGCTAGATCGAGCTAATGCGCATGCGTAGTCATAAATGCACGTCTGACTGTTTCTATAGGAACCAGAGCTTCTAACGGCCGCTGCAGTGACGTGATGACTTTACCAATCAGTGATATGGCATCCGATGATATGGCAATCAGAATATGGCTTCCGCCATATTGCGCGTTGCACTTTCTCCCATTCAAAACAATATGCGTCTTATGTTATTTTATAGTCTTTGATTACATCTATCTTTAAATGAATCAGCGTTTTTGAACGTGCAGTTGAATGAACGTTTTAAAGACTCAAAGACAGTCCCTTGCCACCACCTTGTGGTGCAACAATGTAACTGAACTGACTGACAGCCCATCTGGAACGCGCAGAGATGAGTAGATCTGCTTATACTCGTGAAATATTAGCAGAAAGTCTCGTTTAGTCAGATTCGATAATCGGAACTAACTATTATACATATAACAATATCCCTACAATCTTACTGTCAGGTTTATGTTCTGTTATGTAGACCCTTATTTTGACATTCTCTTCTGTTACTTCACTTCCTGTTTCAACGCTCTATTTAGTAATATATATATATATATATATATATATATATATATATATATATATATGACTGTAAAAAACACGTTGGCCACAATTACTGGCACCCCTAGAATTTTTTAAGTATATTTCCATTAATATTTAAATTTTTTTAGCACACCAGGGTGATCATGTACATGAAATTGTCCAGCCATGACTTCATGTTCCACAGGAGTATAAACATGAGGAAACACAAAGGCCAAATTCCCTTAATCATTCATCACAATGAATGTAAAACCAAAGAATATAGTTCTGATGTGCAGCAAAAGATTGTTGAGCTTCACAAAATAGAAAGTGGCTGTAAGAAAATAGCTAAAGCATTGATAATCCCCATTTCCACTATCACGGCAATAATTAAGAAGTTCCAATCAACTAAAGATGTTACAAATCTCCCTGGAAGAGGCCGTTTGTCTAAATCATCGTAATGTGCAGTGAGGAGGAGAGTTTGAGTGGACAAAGACTCTCCAAGGATCATAGCTGGAGAAATGCAGAGATTAATTGAGTCTTGAGTCTCAGAAACCCTAAAAAAAAAAACAGCACCTACATCACCACAAGTTGTTCGGGAGGCTTTCGTGAAAAATCCTCTGCTCTCATCCAGAAACAATCTCCAGCATATTCAGTTGTGAGACAAGACTAGTAAAAAGAGCTTTTTGGCAGCAAACCAACCAGATGGGTTTGGTGCACACATGGATAAAAAGTACCCCATGTCCACGGTCCAATATACTGCTGGATCTTTAATGTTGTGGGCCTATTTTTCTGCTGGAGGTCCTGGACATCTTGTTCAGATACATGGTATCATGGATTCTATCAAATACCAACAGATAAAAAAAATCAAAACCTGACCACTTCTGCTAGAAAATCCAATAATGGGCCATGGTTGGATCTTCCATCAGGACAATGATCTAAAACAAACATCAAAACCAACACAAAAATGTGTCACTGAGCACAAAATGAAGCTTCTTCCATTTCTGTCCCAGTCCCCTGACCTGAACCCTAAAGAAAATTAGTGGGGTGAACTGAAGAGAAGAAGCACCAACAAGGAGCTGGGAATATGAAGGATCTGGAGAGATTCTGCATGAAGGAATGGTCTCTGATCTCTTGTCAGGTGTTCTCCAAACTCATCAGGCATTATAGGTGAAGACTCAGAGCTGTTATCGTAGCAAAAGGTGGTTGCAAAAAAGTATTGAATAAAAGGGTGCCAATAATTGTGGCCAACGTGTTTTGGTGCTTTATTTCAATTCTTTTCCTTCAATGAAAGGTTAGATTTTTGCTAATTTTATGAATTAAAGATCAAAAAGATAAACAATGCAGATTTATTTTTACAGTCATCTTTGATCATATTTACCAAGGGTGCCAATAATTCTGACCACCACTGTATGTATGGCGGTAAACTCAAAAATACCAAGGGAAATTCCTTAACCGCAACAGCCCTAATTTGGTGCGCACAAAACACAGCCTCAGATATTTATGAAGGGAGTGCTCTAAAAATTACTATGAGCAGAAAAAGGAGAAAGTATGCTGTAGGCAACGTTGTCCTTTGCTAGCTGTCAAACAAACTGAATGACAGACTGGAAACTGCTACCATGCCACCGGGAATCAATTACAAACCAGTGAAGCAGAAGCATGGATACTTCAATGTTGAAGTGTTATATTTTTTCCCACTCTCTCACACATACACACATAGGGGTGTTTGTATACTTATTTTTGTGAGAGAAGGGCACAAATTGCAGTTCTGACACTCTTGGTGGTCTGGGATAGTGGTTCCCAACCTTATTCTCCATTTTTTCATACAGTACTACGCAAAAGCTTGGAGTCAGTATTTTTTTTAATAGAAATTAATACTTTTTAGCAAAAGTGATAGTAAAAACATTTATAATGTTTTCTTAAATAAATGCTGTTCTTTTGAACTTTCTATTCATCAAGAAATCTTGAAAATTGTTTACACAAATATATTACGCAGCACAGCTGTTTTCAACATTGATAATAAATAATAATATAGTAACATTGATAAAATAATAAAAAGAATTGTTTCTTGAGCATCAAATCAGCATATTAGAATGATTTCTGAAGGATCGTGTGACTCTGAACACTGGAGTAATTATGCTGAAAGTTCAGCTTACACAGTCTAGGTGAGCATAATGGCGGTTTTCCACTGCTCGGCTCGGCCTGGCTCGCTTTACTTTCGGTTTGCTTTTCCACTGCAGTTTAGTACCGCTTCAAATCCATTTTGCTTTTTTTTAAGTTGTGTGTGACGGTCGTTTAAAGCAAATCGATTAACCCTCTGGAGTCTGAGGCTGATTTGGGGCCTGGAGAAGTTTTGACATGCCCTGACATTTGTGCTTTTTTCAGTTGTTCATAAACATATTAATGGAAAAAGTGTCATTACACTGTATTCAGCACAAACTAGGCTACAATAATATGTGAGGAACATGTATGTACATGTTTGTGTTTTTGAAGGAATAACATTTATGCGTGGTTATTGAAAAAAAAAAATTTAAGTCACTGAAATAAGGCCAAAAAAAGTATAGTAAATCTGTGTTTACAATACTTTAGGGTATTGGAGGTTGTAAACTAGAGTTTTTGCTTCAAAATTATGTAAAAATTATGCTGCCTACTCCTTCATATAAAACAATATATTGATTTAGTTTTTGTAAGACACTTTTTGCCAAGAAACACAGTATGCGTGGAGGCGTGAATCACCACTGAATAATGGGCCATTCTCACCTGAGAAGACAAAAGAATTGCATAGTAATGAGCTGAAATGACTTGCATATTAATGAGACATTTCAGTCAGGTAGGCTGTGAAAAAAACCTTCTGTGATGTCTCAAGCTCATCATGATATATGAAACATACAGAAAAATATTATTACAATATAAAGTAATGGTTTTATATTATACTTTAAAATATAATGTATTTCTGTGATGCAAAGAGTCTGAATATAGGCTTTTAGTTTAAAAGCATGCACATTTGGAGAAATATTGGATTCTCATATGCTTATGTCAATTTTCTATACAGAGGAGTTATATTTATTTAATATTCATTGTCATTACTATGAGCGCTGGTGTTTTCAATTCATACTTGAAGTCAGAGGGCGCTCTCTGTGCATTTTTAGTCCACAAATTCATCTAAAAGAAGAAGAGGCTATTCCATGAATGGAGTTTCCAATTCATACTGCAGCCGGAGGGCGCTAAAGAAACAAAAACTCATCTAAAATTCATCTATAGAAGAAAAGAAAACAGGAACTAACTGCATGTCTTCTAGAGCTCGCTAACCATGACTTTTACATCCAGATAAACACTTTTCAAGACAATAAATACACGATTGAGACGATGAATGCATGTATTGCCTCTGAATTTGCGTCTGAATAGCGCTGGCTCCGTGGGCGTGGCCGCATTAGCAGATAATGAGCTGAATCACGGACTTCTGACATGGCTCTCTTTTCATACAGATTACATAAACACAGAAGGTTTGTTTTTGATTTGACTTACATGATTTAAAACCTGACATCTTAAAGTTTTTTTAGACATAAGTTTAATTTTTCTGTGATTAGTATTCACTAAGTTACAGTTCATTTTCTGAGAACTATCAGATTGGACTTCGTTCAGAGGGAGAGGAGAAATCACGCATCATGTTAGTTTTCTTTATTTTACAAAAAGCACAACATTTTGTTTTTACTCTGAGTGTATACAAATAAAAGAAGATATTCTATAGTTTCAATTGATATATTACTTATGTCTCTATGACAAAAAATGACGGAGTATTTTAAGTCTGTTTTGCTGCAATGTGAAAAAAAACCTGGTGCGTTTTCAGACCTCAGAGTGAAAAAAAAAAAAGTTGCACAAACAAATGATACTGCGGTGGCTATTACTGACTATTTAAATCTAGCAGGTTTGGTGTCTTGTGTTTCAAATCCAATGACGCTGGTAGTTACGATTCTCTCTGACCAATCAGTGATCTGCAGTGTTTACATGTCACATTTAGTATAGGTACGACATGCCCGGAACCTCCACCGAGGTGGTACGATTTAAGCGAGCCATACTGTGCCGTACCGAGCTGTACTGCGCAGTGGAAAAGCACCAAAAAGTGAGCCATACTGTACTGAATTTCATTTTTGAAAGAACTAACCCTTTAACATTCATGGAAACTTTCCATTCCACAAAAGGTTCTTTATAGTAAAAAAAAAAAAAAAAAAAAAAAAAAAGATACTTTTTCTTTAGATTTTTAAAGACATTCACTAAGAATTTACACAATTTTGGGTTTTTTTTTTTTTTTTTTTTTAAAGAACTGTCTGTTTACTGTTCTGAATCTTCTGTGGCACTGCTGTGAAAAACACGTTTTGAACCTTCAGGTAAGTATTTCGTCAGTTTCCAGTAGTATATTAGAGTAGGATGTGTTAGTCTGAAACAGTCTTTGTTGAGCTTGTTAGGGGACCTGGGTTCAAATCCCATCTTAATATGTGAGAGTAAAAACACTCTCTCTCTCACAGACACCATTATTTTATCTTTTCAAAGGTTCTGTGCGGGCACCTGATAAAATGATTACACAGCACCTGCATCACTTTACATCACGAGATCAGACCGGAGTGAATAGACTAGATCACATTTCTTCTCATTAGATCTATTATAGAGTCATTTAAGATATCATATGAAGGGGCGCCTTTCAGACCTGCAGTAAAGAAAGAGTCTGCCTGGGAAATCAGGGCCACGGCTGAGCAGCTAATGGCAATAAATGCTGCACAAATTACCCCCTTTCGAAAGGACATGACCAAATATGGTGCACCGCATCATTATACGTTTATGTTAGTTACTGAACTCCCATAGAATGACATCAAGGGAGGGGCCTGAGGGATATCTAGGGCCCAAAATATCATAGAGACTTGGGGGAGGACTCATTTTAACTTAATGCCAGTAAGCAACCACCTAGCAATGCCCTAACAATGCCCATTCACATTGTTGCCACGGAACTAGAAGCAACACATCTAAAAAGCCTCAGCGCTGCTGTGAGACTAGGCATAACAGTCTGAAAAAAAATCTATAATTGCCAGCATTACAGGAATAAAATCAATGTTAATTGTCTTAATCAGTTTTTTTAAAACAGTCTGATGCATGACTCCCTACACCAGCTGTCTAAAAGCCAATCGTTTTGATTCACATCTGAATATGCTAATTGAGTTGTTTTCTAAATGAGTTTTTTTTTTTAAAGGCCTTTATATGCAACACAAGCAATTAGAACAATGATTATCCAAGCCCTGATCCTCATATCCCAGACCGACCCCCGTTTCTCTGCGGCCACCCTCCTCTTTCTCCGGCTGTTAAGTAAAATAGAGGATAATTAGGTAGGAAGGGGACAAGATGGCAGGAGGTGTCATTAGAGGAGACAAACTCTCCGCACAATGATAAAGGGGGGTAATGGAAGCCTTCCTCATGTAACCAGAGCAGACAGATGGAGAACACTTGAAAAATGAACTGATTTTAATTAATTACAGTGTAAACGTATAGTAGAAAAATGAAAATGGAACTAAAAATTTGGTTAAATCGACAGCCCTAATTATATAATCACATAAAATTATTTTTCACCTTCTCATATGAAGACGGTATGGTACATACATAGAAATGTTCAGAAACACTATACTGGCAATGTGTTCTGCCCTATATTAATGGCTCTGATCTCTTCACTTTGTCTTTTCCCTGAGCACTTTGTCTCACTTTGCAGGGTCAGCATTAATGCTTTGCTGTTCCTCCCTGTTCTCTCTGCACTTGACATCTTTATAGCGTCTGTCTCTCAACACTGAACAAAGAGATTGAACTGAAAAGAGTTTTCTACAGGAAACTGCCTTTTAATGTACAGAAACCAATTGGTTGGTTGGTGTTAAAATCACAACTCTGAACAGTCATTGTGCAGATATATTGTTAATTATTGTTGGAGGGAGTCATTCAAAATACATTCCAACCTTATGATTTAATGACATACAGTGAATTGCAATACACTTCAAGTTAATTCATTTGAAATAAATTACATCGTCATACTATCTGCCACACAGCAGCACAACATAATCTAACAGTGACTAAAAAAGATTGACCCAAACATGAATGGAAAAATTATAACATTGTATATCATTGTAACACCAAAATAATTCAGTGTTTTTAATGACAATTGTCTTTAAGACCCTGAAAAACACTGTATAAAACAGATCCTAATTTTCAGTTGTGAACAGAAAAAAAAATGTAGATGGCATCAGCATTCAGACAAAAAACTAGAAATGTTTGAACACAGTTTTAAAATCCACATATTTGAATACCAATGTAAGCAATTTCAAGTCAGTCTACAACTTGTTTAAAAGATATATAATATACTTTATATTCACACAACCATGCACACGTACACAAACTAGCTTCAGTTCTGAATCCCAGTAAATGGGTTTCTTTTCAATTAGCATCACTAATGAAATACTACAGATGAGGAAAATATCATTAATGCCAGACACAAGCGATCTCATTCTTCATTACATGACACACTTTCCCTCTCTCAGGACTGTTAATAAACTAAATCAATTATTCTGACAGATTACGCACACACACTCTGCAACACACACACACTGCAAAACCTAAATCCAAGCCAAGCTGGGAGGAATTCCAGGAATGTACAGGACAGAGAGAGACAGAGTGAGAAAGACAGTGAGCAAGACAGACAGACAGACAGACAGACCACCTGACAGGCAACAGATGTTGGCTATTTTACTGCTGCTCTTAATTGATAATTTTCTTACTTTATTCATTTATTATTTAAATTACTATTTTGTACACATATTTGTATTATTTAGTATGATTACTGTCTCACCTGGTACTGATTTGGCAATAGAAATTTACAGTTACTTCATGTCATGCTAATGTATCACACTGAAACAGAGAGAGACAGAGGGAGAGTGTGAGAGACAGACAGAGACAAAGAGAGTGCTATTTGGCTTTCAGAGTAGAAAACAACAACAATAGGGTTTTCATTTCATTTCTGTTTGCCAAGAACACAAATGTTCATTTCAGTGTGATATTGTTTCAGTCTCACTCTCTCGCTCAATATCCGTACAAGTGTTTATTCAACTATGGGCACTTTTAGCCCTGTGGAGTTTTAGATAATAAACTCCTATAGAACATGCTTTTCTCACTCTCGGGGTGTGTTCACACTTGTACAGGTTTGGTTTGATTTGCAAAGTGTGAATGCTGCCATCAGAATCCTGGTGCAGACCGAGACCCACCTTTTCACGCTTCTAAACAAAATCGACTGGAATATGAATGCGAAATGGACCAAAGACATCTAAGGGCATTTTTACACTGTGCACGTTTGCTGCGGTCCGATTCCGAGCACGATTGTTCCCGGTGCTGCCCGCAGCGTTGGTCTGGTTTCACACTCAACTTGACTCTATCAAACCCTGGTGCATTTGTGTTCATTTTACGTCATCACAAATGTACACGGCGTATGATGGAAAACAGAACGTGGAAATATATTGTTTTTTTTGTTTTTCTTTTATTTGGTGCTATTATGCACAGCTGAGTAAACAACACCAATGCACAAGGGGACACACATTTCCTAACATTTTCATTGTCCACACCCGCCAGCTTAAACAAACCATTTGGGAATGGAGAGAAATAGGCATCAGGAACTTTAACACACTGTAAAAATGTTCAGTGTGACAGAAATCAATACAGAAATCTTGTTTAACTTCTCTGCTGGAATATGTCCCACCCACTCTTGGTGTGATCAACGTACAGTGCGGCTCCTCTGCAACCGAAGCTGATGTTTTCTGTCAGGAGATGATCAGAGAAAATTCTGCTGGATGTGTTTATGTGTGCAGCAGTGTGAGGAAAAGAGCCCGGGGCCGTTCGCACCGCACTGAAGAGCTCAGAGCTTAGGAGACTGCTCAAAATAAACAGAGGGTGAGATGGGCACCTGCGTTAGGCTGCTACACGCTCTCACTGGCAACAGGGTTGAAAATATGGCCCTTCAAGGCATGTTTGAGTATTCCTTTGATTCATGCTAAACTCACAAACATGCATATGTTCAACACCAAACCCAGGGGTGTAAATATAAACACTTAATCACAGTAAATAAATATACAGCATTTATTGGTTTGCTGTGCTTGTAGCAAAACATTTTCACATTAAACAGTTTAATCATGTGGATTAAAAATCTGACAGCAGTGGAATTTTACACAGTCAGCAGTTTTGAGAAGCAACATTTTGGTTTGTTTATCACACAAAGTTATCATATGGCTTGAGAAAACGTTCATATATCACACAGATGTCATTTGGGTTGCTTTTATGATATATTTATGGTGATTTTTCATCCTTGAAATCTCGTAATTGCATCGTAAATGCCCCTAAAGGGACACGGTGATGGAAAAAATATGAGATGGGGGGAGAAAAATTATTTCAATACTTTTGCATTCCCTCACAAAACTTTCGAGTTCATTGCGAGTGAACGCAAAACTTTTGTGAGAGAATGCAAATAACCTAACGGAAATACATTTTTTCCTCCCTTCTCATATTTTTTCCAACACGTCCTTTAAGGGGCTCCATACATGAAAAAGAGCATCCAGGACAATGTACAAAACATCTCTTTTTGTGTTAAACCGAAATAAGACATCAAGTTTGTTAGTCACCCGGTTTCTGCTTCTGGAATAAGCAAAAAAATTAGGGGTGTAACGGTACATGTATTCTTCCCGAACCGTCGCGGTACGGATGTCCAGGTTCGGTGCATATAGTCAGACAACAAATACAGTACCACCTTTTTGTCCTGTTGTCACAACAGGAAAAACAGCAGAAGAAGAAGAGACGATCTATGCACCAACCCAAAACAAGAGTTCAGGCAGCATGCAAGAGCTTGTTAGTAGCCTATACGCTGAGATTTCATTGTTTGTAAGCGCTACACAAACTTCAAGGAAAGGAAACCAGGATGGCAGAAAGCAGCACTTTGTACTTTTGTAACACAAGAGATGCTTTTCAGTTTTGTAGCTGACTGTGACCAAATACCTCTTGTTTTGTTTTTATCAGCCCGACAAAAAATATGACCTATGCAAGAATGCATTCTGTTTACTGTTTAGGGCTTAATACACTAAAGGAGGGGGTACTACCTCAGGGGGGCTGCTAGGTGGAATAAACTGTAATTTGCACTACTGTCTGTTCAAAATAAATGAAAAGTAACCTAGCATTAGGGATTTGTTGCTTTTTCCTGTTATACCGAACCCGTATCAAACCATCACCCTAAAACCGAGGTGTACTGTGTACTGTTACACCCATATATCACCCAGTATGCTATATTATATATATATATATATATATATATATATATATATATATATATTATATATATAGCATACTGGGTGAGTTTGAATCCAGCTCATCTCTCAATATCCTTCCCCACATTTCCTGTCCTCTCTCTACTACTGCAACTATGAATAAAAGAGGCATACAGGTAAAAAATAAATATGAAAGGGAGAATAGTGCTAGAAATCACAGCTAACAATTTTATTCATGGAAGGCCCGTGTCAGATGCTGTCAACATACAGATGGTGCGCAGTGTTTAACAGGGACTTTGTAAGCCGCTCTCATCTGCAGTCTCTCACAATGGCAAAGCACAGCAGCTCAATAGGATCAAAGCCTGCAGTCAGAACAGCCCAAATAGAGCCACTCTGACTGTCAGAAGACTGTAAGCTCTCTCTTTCTCCCTCAGAGAGCATCAGAGAGAGCACACACTGACTCAATATTCCCTCAGCTCGAACTCTCCTCCTTTCTTTCTCTCGCTCTCTCTCTCCCCTTTTAAACAGCTCTTAATGTCTCACTACCCTCCTCAAACCTCCCTTAGTCCCAGCTCAGCAGTTTAGCAGAGTTACTCTTGTAAAGTGTGCGTGCGTGTGTGTGTGTGTGTGTGTGTGTGTGTGTGTGTGTGTGTGTGTGTGCGTGCGTGCGTGTTAATTTCTGCTGTATAACACAGTTCTAACACAAGATGATGAGAGCAATACTAAAGCAAGGACACACACCTCAAATATGAAATACTGTAATTGGTAAATTCCAGCTTGATCTAAATTTTTTTTTTTTTTAAATACAACATCGATGTAAATATGTGATTATATTCAGTCCAAAAGAGTTCCGAAAAAAAATTATATAAAACATAATTATTATTATTTATCATTATTATTATTATTTTCTTTTTTACTGCATTTATTAACTAAATCAAATCCAGATGGGATGTTTAATAAATGTAAAGTCATTTGCACTCTTTGCATGGTGGAATTTAATTATTAAGCTTTAGTATGAAATAATGTGTTTTTGTACAACCATTTAATAAGAAAACCAAAAGACAAAAGTTGTTGTATTTAATAAATGCTGATTTGTTGCCCAAGTTATTGATTTACTGTAACAACACAAAGATTCCAGAGTCTGGAATCATACTGGTACCAATCAAACCCTAAATGAGACTCAATAAAACAAGCAAGCTCCAAAATAATGAACATGAAATGATTGAATGAGTGAATGAATGACAGAATACAAAAACATACACATGCACAGTCACTTACACACTGTACACACACATGCACAAAGCCTCTCATTACTCCCTCATTACTCACATACAGCACTGGTACAGAGCCAGAGATGCTTTCTCTGACATCCTGAGCTAATGAGCCGAGCGAAAAATCCTCATATTCTTCATATTACTCATGAAACTCAGATGTATTATAAACCCTATCTGAATAGTCAAGCTTTTAATAAACTCAGCTCACAGTTTCAACCACTGGTATTTTCCCCAAGTTTGCAATGTATTAATTAAGCTTAACAGTCCAAAAATAAATACCCGCAGTATCTCTGTTGTTTAACAGCAGCTTATCACTTCTCTATGAATGGCTCGTAAATCCTTCAAACACTCACAGTCAAGAGCTCAATCTCCTCTGAAGGGAATTCAACACATTTATGGACTGACGAGAGACACGTTCAGCTCCACTGACAGGCAAATAGAAAGCTTAACACTGAAGGAAATCAATCTGCTCTGCTGGAAGCTTCACAATATATCACAGCACGAGAAAGAACAGCAGAGAAAGCACACCACCAGAGACAGAACTACAACGTAAGAGATCAAATATAAGAATCAAGAAAAAACCTGAAGTGACTGAGAGATAAAGAGATGATGAACAAAGGGAAGAGAGTTAAAGTACTGAAAATGATATGGTACCTGCACTACAGCTGCCAGACGACTGTCAAAATCTGATCAAATGACGTGACAGGCGATAAGTGTTAGAAAAGTACTTTGGCAGATGCATGAAAACACATTCTCCACATTATCATCAGTCATTGTCCTCTACACCTCACTATACTACCTCATTCCCTTCATCTCATCCTTAAAACATCACACCTTTCATTTTTGAAGTTTTAAATGATAGAGTGACTGAAAACTACTCATTTCCAATGAGAGTGGCTGGTTTGAAGCATCATGAGTGACCTCCAGAGATGGAACAGCTCTTAAACATCAACAGCAGTCTCAAATGATATTAGAATCTCAACAGGCCCAACAATGTAAAAAAAAAAATATACACAAAACTAAACAAATCTTAAAATAAAACACAGAAAATGTATTAATATTAATTTGAACTACATAGAAACAACAATATGCACAATTATTAACAGTGACAATGTAGTGTAATTTTTTCATGTATTATTATTTTTATTAATTGTGAGAGAGAGCATCTATGCTAATTAGAGTTGTCAAAAGTACCGACTTCGGTACCTAGTTGGTACTGAAATTTTAAAAATGTGATCCTTTGAGCGGATTTGTAAACACCTCTGATTGGCCACTGTGTTGACGTGCTCATCGGATATGTCTGTGATTGACTTCAATGATCAACGCTGTAAAAACATTGTAAATAGTCATCAATGGCGCTCTTCACCATGCGCTTACACAGATACACACTTTAAAATTCAAACACTTCCGTGTGCTTTCAAATGCTACCAAGCCAATCACAGACATATCTAATGAGCGCGTCAACAAAGCGGCCAATCAGAGGTGTTTACTAACCCGCTCAACAGAGCTCAAAGTGTCACATTTTTAAAATTTCAGTACCGATAGGTACCGAAGTCGGTACTTTTGACAACTCTAACGCTGATGTTCAAAAACAATATTCAGGAAGGATGCATTAAATTGACCAAAAGTGACAGTAAAGACTTTTTTGTTTAACATTGTTTTAAAATGTTATATCTTTATTTCATTGTAAATGCTCTTCATCTAAAATTCAACTTTGCCATCACAGAAATAAATTACATTTATAATATATTAAAATAGAAAACCCTTATTTTTAAATTGTAATGATATTTCGCAATATTACTGTTTTTACTGTATTTTAGCTTAAATAAATGAGGCCTTTTTGAGAATAAGAGACTTAATTATTTTCAAAAAACATTCAAACCCCAAACATTTGAACCAGAACAAAAAAAACAAACAAAACAGAAACACTGTTAAGTACATCTCAAAGTCCTAAAAACATACAATCAAACATAAAATCTTATTGTTCAAAATCTCACATGGTACAACTACATTCTAAATGTCTGTGCCTCACAGCCTCAGTCTTCATTTATCCTCTAGGCAGACAGTGACTGTAACTGGTCTCTTCCAGAGCACCATCAAAAGCTGAACAACAAATCAAAAATGTTGAATTTTAATACAGAAATCATTTATAAGCCTGAAACCTACAGATGCAAAGGGGTGGAAAATTTCCAGTAAATTTCCAGAAAATTTACAGAATTTCTGGAAAATTTCCAGGATTTTTGGAAACGTTTACCAGAAATTTTCCAACCCTTTGCATCCCTACTGAAACCACAAGTACCTTTATGCTGAATCACACAGCTCAGAACAGCTCTGTCTGCAATATATCCAGATCAACTGATTGAGTGGACCTCAGCACCATGAGTGCCTCTTCTGAAAATAATCTGTGCTACAAACATACACAGAAACACATATACACAGAGTTCCTGATGCCTGGCTTCTCCGCCTTTTCCATTGTCTGTGTGTGTATTTGTAGTACTCTGTAGTGCACATAAAAGAGCAACGTCTGTATGTTCTAATGTATGTTCTGCTCCGTTTCCATGACCAAGCCAACAGCTCATTAATCATCCCAAAGCTCGGACGACCGTAACCCCTCCTCTACCCTCCCTCCTTCTAAAGAAATATGCAGACAGATGGAAAGAAGCAGGTCATAATTTCATTTCACAGCAAGTTACACCATGACATAGTTATCAATATTATCATTTGAAAGGACAAAGGATTCATCATGAATCCAGAGATTTGAAATTATATTTGAACTATAGTTGAACATGGATTTACAGAAGTAGGACATAGATCAATATCCTTTGTTTTACATGGAACAACATCACAATTGATCTCTTTTCCAGTTTTTTTATGATTACTGGAAAATGACTTTATGGAGATACATAGATTGCACAAAAGACCATGAATATTTTTTATATATATATATATATATATATATATATATATATATATATATATATATATATATATATATATATATATATATATATATATATATATATATATATTTGTTGATATTTCAAAATGAATCCTTGCTCACTGTCCTCTGACTTTAGATTTGGATTCATATTTGCAATGAAAAAACAAAGAAAGAAATGCATCCCAT
Source organism: Megalobrama amblycephala (assembly GCF_018812025.1). Lineage (NCBI taxonomy): Eukaryota > Metazoa > Chordata > Actinopteri > Cypriniformes > Xenocyprididae > Megalobrama > Megalobrama amblycephala. The sequence goes on from NC_063045.1 coordinate 47,042,812, forward strand.
TTTGTCCCAGAATGGTGCATTCAAAATGAATGTGTGATTTCTAGTCTTTACTCAAAATCGATAATGTGAAAAGGTGAAACATGATAAACAGCCTGTGGCTGTACAAGCTGATCACATAGCATTCTGTTGTGCCGTCACAACAAAGAAATAAAGGAGAGGCGGAAGAGAAAGCAGGCAGAGTGATGGCCAAAGGGTAAAGAGGGTGACTGGAGGAGGAGAAGGAAGATGGGAGTGGTAAGGGATTGAAAAATCAAGGACGGAAACAGAGCAAAGGAGGAAGAATGAGGCGAAGAGGAATGCAAGAGGCAGGAGGGAGATAAAATAAAGACAAGATGGAAATAGAAAGAGAAAGGGCAGAATATTTCCACCCCGTCTTTCTGTTATCAGGCTCTGGTCGAGTGAGGGATCATTCTGTAGAGGAGGAGATGGAAAAGAAGGATGAGAGAGGACATGAGCAGAGAGAGTGATGAGGCCTGGAGTGAAATAGAGGGGAAAGAGGGATGGGGAGGGAGAGTCTCTCCTCTCTCCCCTGAGATCGGTCCAATCTCTCACAGGGTTATCATGATTATCTGCCCCAGATTGCTGCCTCCACCTGTTTTGTCCGTAAGAACCGGGCCATCCCTGCTCAAGATGCCCTGAAAAGGCTTTTTTTAAAAGCTCCAATTCAATTTAAGCTCAATTTGTTATCACAGTGCTTATGAAAAAAGTTGTATACATAGAAATGACTAATACTTTTCCCACATGAGATTTGCCTAATCATGTTTTATTTTACATAGAGCGGGTGGCCTCAAGGAGGCAGCCAAATTGAAATCACATGACCAGCCAAATACTCATTTTATCTTAAAAACCAACCAGTTATCAAAACACTTTCACTGGCTAAATAAATGAATCATGGCTAACTAGCAATAATGCATTTCAATAATGACTTTGGTAACTAAAACTTACTGTTTTTGCATTTTGCTTCATCCACACCAATTCAGTTTTCAGATCCTAATGTATACTTGTTTGTACATATACTTACAGAGGCACTGAATCCTATTACTACCATTCATACATATGTATTTGTGTGTACATTCACACAGAAATCATAATTCAGTAAGTCTGCACTTATAATTTCTTTCTAAATTTAAAAATACACACACACAAACTACGCATATGGATTCACATATCTGGAATATTAGTTGAGTTTTCACACATTAGTATTAGTAGTAGTTCACACGTAACTATAAAATTGCACATTATTTCTTTCACCATCACATCTTCTCCTTGAGTTTTATAGTATGTTCAAAGAGTTGTTTATCCCCAGAATGAGAACAAAATGAATAGAGCAAAAGTGCAGATGAGATTGAAGTAGGGTGACCACCCGTCCCGCTTTGCGTCGTACCGCACAGCATTTTAACTCCTTGTCCCGCACGTCGCCTATTGAGAATATGTCCTGCATTTTCATCCGTCTGTTCCATAGACTGTGGTCTGTTCCGACGAGCATACAGCAGCCTGTTGGAGCAATTGTGTAGTGATCATGTTCTCCAACAGAGGGGGCTGTGCAGATACACTTGGTCGCGCACGCGCCGCTACTTCATGAGGAACGTAATCTGGATCTGGACCAGAGCAAAGTGCCATTATCGTCAAATATCAAAATAAACATTGTTATCAGTTTCAAGGTTAGTAACATACTAACTATTCAAACTGTTTGTATGTTTTATAACAGGGTGCGAGATTGTTTTGCACAATTTTAAACGTCCACAAAAGTTCCGCAGTCATAACGCAGCAATTTCCACACACGTCTTAACTACGTGGTGAAGGTACACTCAGATATGAATAAATAAAGAATAAAATAATACACATACTTTTTGCTTAAAATAAGTCTAAAATGCAAAATAATAGTTCAAATTAGTTAAAAGTTAAAACAGTTGTAGCCTAATTTCTGTACAGTAGCTAAAAACAGCATGTGAAAATTAAAATATTAAATTCAATAATGTTAAAACATATTTGTTAAATATTTATCTTCTTATAGGCTTATTTATGTTTTATTTTTGAAATGTAATATGTTTTTGTAAAGTCACACGAATGTTAGGCTATAACAGTATTGTTTAGAACTGCTTTTACAGTGGTTACTATTAATCGTGTAAAAGTTTTTTTAGTTGTATTTAAAGCAGAGCAAAAATCCTAATAATAAATCTAAATTAGGGCTGCACGATTAATTGCACGAGATTGTCATGCGTGTCTCATCAGTAAAGCCGGTTCTGTGATTAGCGGTAAATGTCCATCACCTGCTTTCAAATGGAGCGGCACTTAATATACAGAGCCGTAGTTCGCGGACAAGCTACGCAATATCGTGTTCATAATCGCAGATGAATCGCTTTCGATTACGAATGCGATATTGCGTAGCTTGTCCGCGAACTACGGCTCTGTATATTAAGTGCCACTCCATTTGAAAGCAGGTGATGGACATTTACCGCTAATCACAGAACCGGCTTTACTGACGAGACACGCATGACAAAAGCATGCGATTAATCGTGCAGCCCTAATCTAAATCATAATTATGCATGTAATAATAGCCTATAAGGAACCCACAACAATTAAAAACAAAAACATTAAAAATTTATTGTCCCTGTTTTTTGAATAGATAATAACAAATGAGATTTTTGTTCACCTAAAATAGGAAATGTCCCCAGTTTTCATTTCAGAAATCTGGTCACCTAATTCAAAAATCTGCATGATGCCTGCTGCCTTTAGGGTCAGTGATATTTAATTTAAATGACATGTAAAATAAAGACATACATTGTGTAATGTAATGGTGTTTTCTGGAAGGGACTAAAGAACATTTTATGTATTTTATGTAACATTTCAAGTATTTTTATCAGCTGAAAGGCAGAATACAAATGTTGTTATTAAGTTAGATAGACATTATATAACAGCTTCAGGTTATGTTTTAGTGTTGGAAACATGTCCCACATTGTCCCACACAAACTTAGTAATCGTCCCACATTTGGTTCGTTTGATGGTGGTCACCCTAGATTGAAGAGGTTGGCAGTGGGGAAGATTTACAGTTTATAGAAACTTCAATGAGACCTGGGAAACGTTCTAGATTACAAATGTCCTCATGAATTAACTTTTCCACCTCAAAATTAATTATCAAGACATTGAGGGCAATAAAGTTAATGACAGGTTTGTGAAAACATAACCATATCTAGCCACCTTCCACACAAATACACAAACATGCAACCACACACTGACCAAAAATTCAATAAAGACCATATAAACACTGCGCACACTCACAAATGTAAAAGCTGTGAAGGTTTATGAGCTTTGAACGATCAAAGCAGCAATTACTGCATATTTCCACTTCTGGCTTACTGTCAGAAATAGGGAAAGAAAGAGATAAAGCGTGTGTGTCCAGACGGCTGGTGACGAGACAAGAAAACTCTGTCCTTGAGAGAGTGTGAAGTGAATACTGAAGAGGCACCGCCAGCGGACGACTAGCTTTTCTCTCGCTCTCTTTAAGAAAGAAAGATAAAGTGAAAACACTTCAGAACAAAGCGACTATTCCTGGCATAGTTAAAAGGTGATTGAATCATAAAAAAAAACACATATCTGAGGAACACAATCAAAGGGCCACTGCACACACAGCAGATGTGCCACATCTCCCAGAGGCCTCTGGGAACTCTGAGTGTTTGCTGCACCACTTAGCAGTCAAACAGCAAGGAAATCAGATTTGCTGACAATAGCTTGGAGTAAAGCAGGGTTTGATATATATGTGACTGGTCTTATCTTCATATATCTCGCCTCAATCTGGCTGTTTTTTCAGCCTGTATTAACATTTGTCTCAGGTGATACGATCAGGCTGAGACCGATTGCTGTTCGCACCTGGTATTAACACGCATCTCCTATGACCACTTGCGATCAGATGTGACAACATGCATCAATTTTTCATTGTGTGTCACAGGATGTTGACATCAGGCCTTTTAATTTTATCTGGGTCACATCAGGACTCATTAGCATCTAAACTAGGACTGCAAAATATATCAAAATAAAATCGATATTGTGATATGTCTTAGCGCGATTGTCAAATCGTGCAGACGATTGATTGATTGATTGATTGATTGATTAATTGATTGATTTAGGGGTGTAACAGTACATGTATTCGTCCCAAACAGTACAATACAGACATCACGGTTTGGTGCAATCACTCAGTCATGGGCGATTCACGTTCCAATCCAGAAGGAGGCACACGCAGTAATACAATGCTGTTTGCTAACCGCCACAACAGGAAAGAGTATTAGTACCGTAATTTTACAGTAACATAAAAGAGTTTTATTACTCTTTTATTTTACAGTACAGTGGTATTATTACAATATTTCTTAATAATAACAATAAAAACGGTGGGAATGTGGCTTATGTGGTGCCTGAATTAGGCAGTTCTTGCAATTGAATCACCTCAGATTGATGTCAAATGGTCCCAACTTCTTATATCTACTCCTATAAACCTACCCAAACATATTTAATGTATCACTTTCTCTGTCTCCAGTACAGGTTTGCATTCTGATCAGGATCCAGAGACTTAAATCACTGTCACAGGCACTACAGCAGCCCTCTAATCAGACAGCATGTTCTTTATTCCTAAGTGACACATTGCAATGACAGATCGACTGGCATGGTGATGGATATCGATGCAAAGCGGCCATTCATTATGAGATTTTTGGGTGCTCTCCATCTTGGCAAAGGCCGAAGCCCTCAGCGTCAGTTATTCGCCAATGAGTTTTGATGGAAGCCAAAAGAGAGCGAGCGAAAACGCTGACAGCAACAAGATGGCTTCAATGGGTTTATGACCCAGATCTGTATGGCTGACACTAATGATTGTCATTTATTTGCCCTGCTGGTGAAAGAAGACATCATGTCTCAGAAGACTTGCATAACAACAGCTCATTTTGTCACTTTTCTCCCAATCAATTTCATACTGTTTAAAATAAAATAAAATAAAATAAAATAAAATAAAATAAAATAAAATAAAATAAAATAAAATAAAATTCTCAAACAAGAAAAAATGTAGAGTGTACTTGATTTTGTCCATTGGGAATTGATTGAATGGTTGTGGTATGCTATTGCTGTGATGGGTTGTCCTGACCTTGCACCAGTAAACGTCAAAGAGGAGAAAAAAATGTCATTGTAAGAAGAATGGGAAGTTATTTTGATTAAAGATTATGAGGGCACATAAATTGAAAAAATAATGATGTGCACGGATAAATCATTTATAATACTGCAATAAATAAAAAAAAAGAATTGCCAATTTTGATTTCATGGTGGTCACTTCAAGCAGTTTCTTTTTCAAGTATGGGAGAATAATAAAATTATTAGACAAGGCCACACTGTATCATAACATTTATTTCATTATATTGGTGTCATTTGTCTGTATGAGAAAATTCTGCAGTACACAGCAATATAAATGAAGTTAGTAAGGCAAAAATGAATTAGAATGTAAATAAACTGCAATTACAGTTTAAATTACATTGTGCCCCCTATCAAGAGGGCACTTACAGCATTTAAGTGAATATTCTCATAAGCAATAAAGGCAATGTAAGCATATCAGACTGAGGTTTAGATGAAGCAGCAGGAGGAGAGCTGCAAACATAATCATCATCCACAGTCATTATCAGTTCATTATATGCTGATAGTGTGCTGCACTTATGATCCCATAAGGATTCATTTAGAATTTACTCTTTACACTTCTTACACACACACCTCACAAAAGGAACACTTAAAAAACTACATCTTCAAAAATCAAGAGCAGCACTGTAACAGAGATTAATTTAAAGATATAGCCTTACCAAGAGACTTTTTACAAGCTCCAGCCTAAAAACCAGCTTGTTCCAACAAACCCTACAAGTTATATTCCAACATAAATACAGCCCCCTCATCTAATCCAATTTTTTTTTTTTTTTTTTTTTTTTTTTCATTTCCTTGTCACCCTCTGTCTCTCTCTCTCTCTCTTTGGTAATATAGGGAGAGAAGAGATGTGATAAAAAGGGCCACTCTTTTACTTCTGACAGAGTTTCATTTATCTTATGATGAATGGCCGCCCTGCTGAGCCTGTTTCCTCTGTGGTGCACATTTTGCGCAAAAGAACATCTAAAATTGGAGAAAAACAATAAGAAGAGAGAATAATAAACATGTTATGGATGAAGGAAGTGGGATGTAATGAAATGTTGAGAGGAGGAGGAGACTAGATTGAATTACCAGCATTTTATGAGAACTTCACTAGGGACTGGTCATGATAGTTGACAAGATGACCAGATTACTAGACTTTTACACATATAATAATAATAATAATAATAATAATAATTATTATTATTATTATTATTATTATTATATTTACAGTACCTGTTAAAAGTTTGGAAACATTACAATTTTTAATGTTTTTGAAAGAATTCACTTATGCTCACCAAGGCTGCATTTATTTAATCAAAAATACAGTAAAAACATTAATAGTGTGAAATATTATTACAAATTCAAATAATTGTGTTTTGTTTTAATACATTTAAAAATGTAATTTATTCCTGTGATGACAAAGTTTAATTTTCTCCATCATTACTCCAGTCTTCAGTGCCACATGATCCTTTACAAATCATTCTAATATGCTGATTTGCTGCTCAAGAAACATTTATTATTATTATTATCAATGTTGAAAACAGTTTTTGCTGCTTAACATTTTTGTGGAAACAATAACACCACTTGAACATTTGTGGTTAGGTTAAAAAACAAAGACAGAAAGTAAAACTTTTATTCATCAAGGATCAAAAGTGACAGTGAAGACATAATAAATGCTTTAATAAATTTAATAAATAAATGTAATAAATGCTGTTCATTTAACTTTCTATTCATCAAAGAATCCTGAAAAATGTATCACCATTTCCACAAAAACGTTAAGCAGCACAACTGTTTTCAACATTGCTAAAAATAATAAGAATTGTTTTGCTTCAGCAGCAAATCAGCATATTAGAATGATTTCTGAAGGATCATGTGACACTGAAGTGATCTTAGAAGTCGAGAGCATCTTTACTGGCACAAGCACCTCCTGTAACCCTTGTAGGCGGACAAAACATAACTGTTCTAACCCTTTAACCCGATTTTGCTTCTCTGTTTGCGTTCAGATCATTTTAAGCCGCTAAACTCCTGGAAAGTTTCCAGTCCAATGATCCAGCAAGCGAATTCATTCAAACGGAGCTGAAGTAAAGAAAACTGATTACATTAGAGATGACAGAGAGAACAGAGACTTCAGTGAATCATTCATTCCAGAGCGTGTTTCGCTTTAAAACATGAGCTCTGTCATATTCTGTGATTGTTTCTGAAGAGCGCAAACCCTCATGCATCACACTGTGTGAAATACAGACTGAACGAAACGTCAAACATCCCACCGCTGTATGGCCAGATGATGCGCAAACTACATTTTTCGGAGAGATATAGCAAATCAGAGTCTCACTAGTGAAGTTTTGATGGATGAGGATCACATTCAAGGTAAGGATAATTGCAGTGATGTACATTAGTCATATACATATACATACAGAAGTTATATTGGTGCGCAAACATGTGGTCCTGTTCAGTATCACAACATGACACAACATGTCTAAAATATAAACAATCGCTATGCTGTTGCACTGTACACATACTATACACTATGAATTCTGAAAAGTTTTTACTGTGCATAAATGTATGAATTATATGGACTCCTTATATCATTTGGTGTCCTTCTGCAGTGTTCAAGTGTCCTTTTTTAAAAAGACACCAAAATTTACCTTGAAAAAAGCGTGCAGAAAATACAGTTTTACCATACAATCTGATGGTTTACTTTGCTGGATATAGCAAATGATGACAAAATGAACGTGTTAAACACTTAACCTTAAATGCAGGTCTGTTTCGCCAATCATTCTTACATATTCGGGTCTTTATCGACCCGAATCTATATCTAACACAGAAGGTTCTCTACCTGTCGTGATAATATAAAACTCCACTGATATTAGAGTAACAATTACAGAAGAATAAAATAAATCATATTTTGTTACCCTTTGGAGCTTGAAAGGGCTCAGTTTGAGCAGATGTTTTATGCCATCATCACTGTCCTCGTCAGAGCTCATTTCCCAGTAAATTCAGCAAATAATAGGCTAGTTTTATGTTTGAGGTCATGAATATGAGCCCATTCGCGATCTCAAACGTATTCTCAAAACTATATAATTTTCAACATCTTCAAAATCAATATTTTGATCGCTAACAGCTTCACCAGATGCATCCAGTAACAGTTACAGTCATATTTGATTGCGTTCAGTACTTGCTCTGCAGTAAATCGCTAAGCCATTTCATGTTTTTCTTATTATTTCGTTTTCTGTCTGAATGAGTCGTCACTTCAGCATTGTGTATCAAACATTGCCACCTTGTGGAGTAAAGGTGAATAGCACTTATTCCGTCATCTAAGATTCAATTATTGTTGCAAAGAAAAAATATATGTATACTCATACACACCTCGGGTCGTTAGCGACCCTATACAATTTTTACAAAAAATGAATACAAAAATAGGCACTCTTTTATAATTTTATGATTTTTTTCTTGTTATATTCTTTATAATGAAATGAGGAATACCAAGAAGGTTGATGTCTAACTTTAAAAAATGAATGAGGAGGAGGGTAGTGAATGATGTCCTGGGTCACTAAAGACCCGAGGTATGCATTTAAGGGTTATTTCACGACAAGTGTGTGACTAATCGCGCCCTTTTTGTAAAAAAAAAAAATATATGGTAGCATCAGATTCTATTGTGCATCATGATCTGAACTAGAAAACTACAAAAGCCAGGAAATACAACCTACTTCATCATCTGAGAGGAACAATGGGCTTCTCAAACAGGATGAAAGAAAAGAAGCAGACCTGTATACCTGTGAAAATTCTGCTGCAAATCACAGTTGAACTGCAACTCATATCCCTCGTAGAGCATACAATATAATAAACTATGAACACATACTGTCCTTGCATAGTTTTCACTGTATGGGCCTTTTCAAAATGCTTTATTCAACAGCAGCATACTCTACTCATCTAGCCAATTTCTTGTAAACTCAACAAAAGCAGATGACCTTGGACATAAAGCAGACAACATACTAACAATTACCAATACCAGCTTTTGTCACTTAGCTGACAACCCTTAACAAGTGTAGACTGAAGAATTTACAAAGAACACATTTTTGCATTCTGTCTGCATTTTTTTTTTTTTTAATTCTTTGTCAATGAACAAAATCTCATAGACATATTTAGCCAATTTATAGACACGGTATGACAAGTCAAATATAGTTCATCTTTTGTTACATATCCAAGTCAGCTTTACAATACTAAATGATAAGAATGATCAATTGATATGTTTTTTTAATGCCCTTGTATTGGCTTTTTGGCAAACAATTTAATCACAACAAACAAGATCTATACACTTTTTTCACAAAATAGTCATTCAAATTGGTCTGTCATTATTTTCTCTTCTATCATTTGTTGACTTGTAGGACTATATTTTTAAATAGATAAATTAGTTTTCAGTTCTCAGTAACTTGCTAAATAGTCTTAAAAACCAACATGACAAAGAAACTTAATAAGACTGTGGGTCATGATCCTGCCTAAAAAAAAAAAAAAAGTGCTATGATTTTTATGCTATATCATCTGCCCCAATTCAAAATTCAAAAAGTTTATTATCCATTACTATATCAGTCTATGACAGTTAAAGGGTTAGTTCACCCAAAAATGAAAATTCTGTCATTTATTACTCACCCTCATGTCGTTCCAAACCCGTAAGACCTTCGTTCATCTTCGGAAAACAAATTAAGATATTTTTGATGAAATCTGAGAGCTCTCTGACCCCTCCATAGACAGCAGGGCTGTGCGATTAATCGAAATTGTAATAAAATCGATGTGAGCAAGTGCGATTTCTAAACCGCAGAAAGCACGATTTTCCACCTCAGTGTGCAATCTGAATGCAATCTAGCGCAATGACAGAACAGAGTGGGTTTACCGTTACGACATGGAAGGAACCACAGAAACAGGAATTGTGGTTTGGGAATATTTCGGATACAGGGAAGATAATTTATTAGTTAAACCCGAGACGCAGATCTAGAGGTGCATTTTTTAAAAGTTTTTTTTTTAAATTCTTTCACTAAGAGCGCCACATAGAATGCTGTGTCATGTGCAAGATGCTGCAAAAGATGCAAGGTTACATCACTTGGCCATTGCGGCACTGCCCCCACCGTCGTTTTAATATTTTAAATTAATAAAAATCATTTAGTTCGATTAGAGTACACACAACAGTGAAAAACTGACTGCATCCGCTCAATTCAGCGTGAGCCGAACAAGAGACGCAGCACAGATCAGCAGCAGGAGTCCGATTTCTCACTCGCCTGCGGCTGCGACACGGCTACGACAGTGCTGATCCGCGGCCACTCTAGTCAATGCCTGTGTTTACACCACCCGCGGCTCGCCGCGCCGCTTCGCTAAAGATAGGTGGCAAGTCTGTTTTTGACAGACACCGCAGACGCGTGCAGTGTAAATAAGGGATCATGAGCTCTCCGTCTCCTCAGTTCTGTTGTTTGTGCCGTTGCTCCGGCAGCCTCCTCCATCTTCCGGAGTTCCTGGTCCATATTCCGGTTCAAACAAATACGGCTGGGCAAAAAATTCCTCTTGGCTTATATCGAAATCCTCCGACATTTTTCTTTATAAATCCTAGTTTTGTACTTTTGTGCTTGGTATTTTGTTTTGCTCTTTCCTCTGCACTTCCGTGTTCATCACCGAAGCTCACACTGCGCCTACGTCATAAGCTGGTACGCCACTCTCTCATGAACGTGCGTATGGCGGTTAGCGGAAGCTAGAGATTACAGGTTATACATTTTTAAATATGGATATTTTTCTTATACAAACGCATTGCTTTGCTTCAGAAGGCCTTTATTACCCCGCTGGAGCCGTGTGGACTTCTTTTATAATGGATGGGTGCAATTATTTGGACTTCAAATTTTGGGACACCATCCACTCCCATTATAAAACATTGATTACCCTGGACATTATTCAATATAACTCTGAATGCATTTGTCTGAGAGAAGAATGTCATATACACGTAGGATGGCTTGAGGGTGAGTAAATCATGGGGTAATTTTCATTTTTGGTGAACTATCCCTTTAAGCCCACAATATACTCAGCTAGTGGACACTTACGCCAAATGAATTTGAGCCAGCTGATTCTATTTAGCAATACAAAGGCTACTGAACAGCATTACTTTACATATATTTAAAGGGCTGTGACTAAGAACAAGACGTAGCTGACAAGGACATGTGTCCTCAGCCACGTTCAGTGACTTGCCTTGTCTTTTTCTATTCCCATTGAAACTCAAGAGATATCAAATCAGTGACTATGAAAGACACTGTTTTACATTTCAAACAACAATCTGCTCTTGAGTGTCGACCCGAATGCCCTTGTGTCCTCTTGTGTGGCGCTTCAACTGACTGGTGCAGCATGAAAGAAAAAAAAAACCCTTCACCTCATCTCTCGGTTACCCTCCACGTTCTCCCTCCAGCAAGCCCAGTCAGCTGAACCAAGCACAATAAAAGCCCTCAGTGACTGTAAACCATACCGTTTGCCTCTCAGGCTGAAGCAGCCTAGGATGAAACATGAGCGGCCTGCATACAGAGGCAGAGAAACAGAGCTCCATCTGTGAGAGTGGCTCTGGGCAGAGGGTGCCCTTTCTGAGATCACATTCTCATTTGAAAATCTTGACCTTAACAAGGGATCAGAAGAGAAAGTGCAAAAATTATTTTTAGGCATCAAAGCAACACTGGTAAGACTGAAAAATGAACTCTGAGAAACAAATAACAATCAGCTTGGCATTAACAAGAATATATAGAGAAACATTCAGCGCAACACTCAATTTCACAAGCATTATACTGTATATGCTGCGGGGTATCGTTTGCTGGTATCGGAGCATTTTAACAAGTACAGGTACAAGTACACAAGTGCAGTATCAGGCCTTATACCGATATTGGTATCGGTGCATCCCTATAATATATTACATTTATAATTATTATGGGTGACAACCGATATTTAGCTTATTTTAATATCTTTTAGTATCTTTATTATCTATTTTAATATAATATGCATCCCTAATCAGAACAACTTATAATGCTAAAGTTAGTCATAACAACATTGTTCGACGTGTCTCAAAAGCATGTGCGCTAATTGTTAACCATCATGCCAGCTTAGACATAATTACAAACACTTAGTCAAATTGTCATTTATATATTTATGCCAACGTTCACCAATTTGTTTGAAATAGCGGGAAATTATTCCTAGCTGGGGAGCACGAGCTCTTAGAATTGTAAGTAATTCAGCAGGGGCTCACTGACACATGTTATGACATAATAAGCCTAAAAAAACCACTGCAAAAAAAATAAATAAGAGGCCACACTCACACGCAGAGTGGGTAATGGAGACAAACAGCAGTGTTCTCTTCTCTACTCAGCCTGTCCCTAAGGGCTCATCTGACAGGGCAAATAAAGTCAGTGTCTTTCTTTGCTCTGTGTTTCTTACAGTCACTCACACACACATTAAATTTTCTTTATCACTTTCTCTCAATCGCAACAACCTTAAAGAGCATCGCAATGCAAACAACTTGGAAATATATCAGCACTTTCTCTCCTCCTCCCGTCACATGTCACTCTAGGCAGTGATTCAATTAATTTCCAAAATCCAATCAGTCTTGGGCCAGTCTGGAATAAGCACAGACCTCCAGGGAAGCATTTCCTTAGCATTTTATAGCAATCCTTTCAATTAAGTGGAGATTATTACCTGGAGGTGATTAAAAGGTGATTCGATTAACCCAGCCCCCATTAATTGAGGTTGAAGGCTGTGCCCTGAATGCGGTTCCCATCCTGCCACAGACTGCATGTGAGATTGTTTATTTGCACTATATGATGCATATGAGATCCATCAACTTGTTAAGGGGTCGTGTCTAAATTATTCCATTTATCTGCTGATGAACAACATATTCTTAATGGCCCATCAATATAAAAAACTGAATGCTAGTATGCACGCTGACCAATATAGTATGCCAGATTAGTATATATATGCCAGATATAGTATGCATCCGCAAACATGAATCAAGATACTTTGAATAGTATGACTGTACATTAGATTGTGTGAAATTTATATCATTCAAAAGTTTGAGGTCAATACGATTTCTTTTTAAGAAATTAAAAGATTAGTTCACTTTCAAATGAAAATTAGCCCAAGCTTTACTCACCCTTAAGCCATCCTAGGTCTATATGACTTTCTTCTTTCTGATGAACACAATCAGATATATTTTAATAAATATCCTGATGCATCCGAACTTTATAATGGCAGTGAACAGGGGTCACGAGTATGAGCTGAAGAAAGTGCTTCCATCCACATTCATCCATCATAAACGTGTACTACACATGGCTTCGGGGGGTTAATAAAGGCCTTCTGAAGCGAAGCAATGCGTTTGTATTAAAAAAATATCCATATTTAACAAGTCATGAAGTAAAATATCTAGCTTCCGCCAGACTGCCTTCTGTATTCAACATAAGAAGAAAGTGTAAAACTCTTGCAGTTCAAAAAGCTTAAGCTACGTCCTACACCTTCCCTATACAACTTACGGAAAAAGTGTAACTGACGCGACGCCAGTTTACACTTTCTTCGTACAGAAGGCGGTCTGGCAGAAGCTATATATTTTACTTCATAACTTGTTAAATATGGATATTTTTCTTACACAAATGCATCGCTTTGCTTCAGAAGGCCATTATTAACCCCCCCATGGAGTACACGTTTATGATGGATGGATGTGGATGGATGCACTTCAGCTCATACTCGTGACCCTGTTCACTGCCATTATAAAGCTCGGATGTGTCAGGATATTTATTAAAATATCTCTGATTGTGTTCATCAGAAAGAAGAAAGTCATATATACCTAGGATGGCTTGAGGGTGAGTAAAGCTTGGGCTAATTTTCATTTGAAAGTGAACTAATCCTTTAATACTTTGATTATTGAAGTAAAAAGTATAATATTACAACAGATTTCTATTTCAAATAAATGTTGTTTAACTTTTTATTCATCAAAGAATCCCAAAAAAGTATCGGAAAAATTATTAAGCAGCACAACTGTGTTTCCAACATTGATAATAATAAGAAATGTCTCTTGAGCACCAAATCAGCATATTAGAATGATTTTTGAAGGATCATGTGACACTGAAGACTGGAGTAATGCTGCTGAAAATTCAATTTCAACAATATTACTCTTTTTACTGCATTTTTATCAAATAAAATTTGCTTTGGTGAGCATAAGACACTTCTTTCAAAAACAAGCAAATAAATAAATAAAAAAACGCAAGGATCCCAAATTTATGAACGGTAGTGTATATATATATACATGCATATAAATCACCAGAGGAAGTTTGTGAATTGAGACGGTAAAAAAAACAAAACAAGATGGATTGGGTGACACAGCCTCCAAGATCCTGATATAATTACACACACTCGACAATCAAACACATTCTTACAAAATAATCGCTGTGATTTTTCATTTCAGCAGGCTAAAACTCCACAGCACAGTGCCTAATATGAATTTGGCACAACAACAGTTTTCCAGTCCGAGTTGAAATGATTAAACACTAATGAAGGAGAAAAACAGGGGAAGTTGATATCGACTACCACTGAGCGCATGAATTAATTTGCCTTTTCATTCTTTCCACTGGAGGTATTTGGATGAGTTGTTGAGCATGAGCATATTGTTGAACAAGAGCTTTTGGCAAGTGTTTGCGAAAAACCACAAGAACACGGATGCATCACTGCAGCCGCACCAGGAGGTGTGGGCTTGAATCATTTTCAGGAAATATAAACAACCAAACACTGAATTGACAATGGAGAGTGTGGTTTGGGCTGTTTTCCTGGATTCAAAAGCCCAAACATGATTTACATTCAGAGGAACTTCCATCCAGGGATGAACGAATATCTTTTGAATCCAAGGCTAAAACATTTTGCATTTACTGTACATTCACCCAAAAAAGGAATTTGTGAATGTGCTCAGAACAGGTTGGAATATTACTTGAGAACACAAAACTGGATGTTGAAGGACATTCACCTTGACGCTGAGCTTACAGAACCAAAAGCCTGCCTGAAGGCACACCATGCTTCTGATTTCGCGTAGATTAGAGGCACGAGGCGGAATGCTCGTGGCGAGCCGTGGCTGAACTTCACACGCTCAGGATGGCTCCATTCATCAAGGATGTCGTGCAGGCTAGCTCTGTGTGCTTCGCAAACAGCACGTCATTAAAGCCGACAGCTGCTAACTCATACATAACTCAGCCGTTAGCCTAGCATAGCGCCTCCCGCCTCTCAAACAGTGATTTAGGAGCTGCTGAATCCACACATCAATATCAATTACAGATGCTAAAAGGTGTGTTTAGGGGAGCCCTGAGGTACACCGGGTGAAGGCAGAGTAATTGTGCGAGAACTTTATAACAGAGTGCCGCTCAGTAGAGCTGACGAATCTAGAGAGATTGTACATTTTCTTTTTTACATTAAATGTACATATGAAAAGAAAAAAAATCTTGTTAATTAAACATCTTAAACTGAAAACATCCCTGAAATCCCTGTCAGTTAGCATTAGCTAGATACAGATACATAAACGGGTAAGACAAAGCTTGAAAGTGAGAAATACAATAAATTGCTAATGATCCAACTATCCATAAAAAGGAAATTAAGTATTTGGACTCATTGGTAAATTAGGTTTTATGACATATTGTCTGAAGCTTGGCCAATTAGCGGAGCCTAATTGCATTACTCAGATATCAAACCCTTTAAAGTTTCTATTCTAAACAATCAAACCAATTTCATCAAACATCAACTTTTTGGGCACAAATTCATCATTCACCTCATAATATGGCTAATAGACCCTTTTCACATTTCCAGGTTTCTCAGAAGCGGAAGTTGTCATAGTTGGGTAAACTTTTAGCGGTGAATAAGAGACTTCATTAAAGGCACAATGTGTAAGATTTTTGGATTAAAATAATCAAAAACCACTAGAACAGTGTTATACATTTTGTTGACTTGTGTGTACTTACATTATTCCAGATGTTTACAAGAATGTTTAAATCCAGAAAAATAAGCAATTTTCGCTAGTGACCCGTCCCTTGTCATTGCGTTATTGACGTAATACCTGCGTTACCCTCGATTTCCGTTTTTTGTAAAAACCATGGAAACACCAATGACGTTTAATATATTATATGTTTTATTAGACAAGGGAAAAACTGTTTGGATACAAACATCACACTCAAATATGTCTAATATGATAAAACAGCACTGCGTTACTCCACATACTCTTGAACGGAAGAAGCAGAAGCGGCGACAGTGTCATAATAAAAGTTCTGCTGTTCTTGATGCGTGTCAAGCTCGTCTCAGATTAGCATCCGCTCCAGCAGCCCCGTTCAGCTCTCACAGCACTTGGCCTTGCTCTGCTTCATACTAAAGTAACGTTAATAATCTCATCCATCAACATGATTTCTGCCCCGTCTGATTCTTTTTTACCGGCTGTGAGGTGAAGATGACAACTCCCATGATTCCGTGTTCAATCTCGCCATCATCAAGCTACACCTTTGTTTTGAATAGGTGGCGAAAAATTACATATTGTTCCTTTCAGTCTAATTTTTGTGTTTACATTTGTGGAAACAGCATACCATCACTCCCATAGCAGTTAACTAGTTTTTTTGTAATTTGATGCAAAGATAATAATACTAAGTATAGTGTTATAAATGTACATGCATTTTTAAAAAGAAATGAAAATATAAAAAAAACTTTGCAGGATTTACAATATTGATGACCGTTAAAATGAGTCATCACAGTCTATGAAAAGGGTCTATCCTAAACAAGCATTGGGGCAAAAATGTGTTACGTGTTGGGCTGCTAAATCACACTTTTGCTGTTTTACATTTACAAAAACACACAAAACTTTACAAAATCATCAATTTACCAATTCAGTCCATATTTTGTTGATGGGTGGTAATAAATTGATGTGGATTATTCAGTTCATGGTAAAAGTACTGTAATTAATTTCAGTGTTTGATTTTTAGGACATTTTATGTTCTTTTGCACAAAATTACTGCATTGAGTTGCCAATTAAACTTGAAGCAGTGACAGATTTTGTCTCTTATATCCTGTCGTTTCACTGGAAGGCCCAGTTATGACATTTTGATTAAACATAAAAAGGTCTAAAAAAAAAAAAAATGAAACAAATAAATGAATGAATCACTTCAAAATAAGATCTATATCGCACATTAGAAAAACAGAGAATGTGAATTTTCACGTCATGCTGACTTTAACATCCAACGTCAATTATGGGTCCTGAAGCAAAATCAGATAAGAACCATTGGCCAAAGGCAAAGAATACATACACAATCTCTCACACACACACAAACAGCAACACAAAACACACAACAGCTCTCTACAGATCAAACATAGGCATGCTGGAATTCCTGGCATTTGTATCCGTGTAATCCATTCTCCATTCCCTAACCTTGTAGAAACCCTCTCTCCTCATAGATAAACCTATTCTGGTGTCTCATTCTCAGGAAACATAGCTGAAAGTACATTTTCTCAGAGAAGGGGAGGGGGGAAAAGAGAGAGAGAGAGAACCATAATCAGAATTCTCAGCACAGCGGCACAGAGCCATTTCTGTGAGAGTAAACTGCAAGACAAGTCAATCTGTTAGATGCACTCAATCTTTTTTAAGATGCCTCAACTAAATGCACTTCAGTAAAACTCATAAATCAATTGCAGGCATAGAGCCATGAGTGGGCAATTCAGTGCCTGCGGGGTGACGGCGTAATCAGGCTCCTAGAAAATATTCTTCTGGCGTGTGCGCCGGTATTTCTGTGAATCATTTACCATTACCTCCTCACCCTGAGTCACACCGACATACACAAACACACATGCATCCATGTATGGGATGCGCAAGTTTAGATTTCTAGTGGCGGTGCCTTAATTTGCATGCTGACAGTGCAAAACAAAACCAGCACAAAACATTATAACACCTTATGTTTAAACAGATTATCTTCAAGGCATCAAGGCTGGTCATGAGTATATCGGACACCATGAAGAAACACTGCTTTATGGTGTGCCGCAGAAATATTTATGGTAGTGACAGTGTCCATCCGGGCTGCAGGCAATCTAACGAGCCCCGGCAGCCAGCGCCCTGATTAGGCAGTACAGATCTGCTTGCCAAGACAACTGCATTTCCCTTGCAAAGCAGCTCTCCGCAGGCCAGATGAAAGAGCGAAGGATGACAAGAAACACATTCAACATCTCTTGCTTTCAGGCTCCTGCTTTGGTAGGTTTGACATTCACAATGTCAACTTTAAAGATGCACAAGCGGCAGAAAACAGAGCAACGCGTACTTGAAAGACAGCGCGGAGTGTAAGCATATACTCTTACGCGTTTTACAACCAAGATGTAAACCTTTTTTGGTTTTAAACTCATTCATTTCCAAGAAGAAGTCTGAGAAGTCCACAGAGTGTGAACACTGTGGATGAAATCACACGTTCCAATCTGAATGACTCACATCTACAAATTAAAAATAAATTAAATACAAATAAAATACAAAACTAAAATCAGCCCTTTTAAATGCTACAAGCAAATTTAGACACCATAACATAACGTACAGTGCAGTACAATATATACACTGTGTGTGTAGACAGACACCAGGTTTAGTCAAATCTTTATAGCTCAAAACAAACAGTTCCAGCAAATTTCCCATAAATAGGAAAATGTATGCCCAACACATTTAGTTCATGAATGAGTTTCTTACTCACTCCAAATCAATTACCTGAGCTTAGCTGAGAGCTAATTGCCTGCGGGAGACCTAAGTGAAGTCTTTAACCTAATTGAAGTTGAGACCTGGGATTAGCAGTTTATTTCTGAATACTGAACATCTGCATTTTGACTTAATGACAGCATTTCAGCTTTCCATAATTCACATTATCTTTGCTCCTGCCTTGTTTTCACTGCTTTCATCATTTATGTGCTATCACATTTCTTTTTTTGTTTTTGCCATTTCAATTTTCAAATAATGCTCATAAAAATACACACACGCATACTATAGAAGTACACGCACAACCCTTAATTCTCCCACGGTAAATATTTTGGTAGCATGTGGATGCTTCCAGCGGCAATGAATATTGTTAATTAGCAGCGATGAATGACCCAGCGACAGAGCGATGAGATGATGTGACAGGCTGCGTCTCCAGTGTGGCTGAGTGCCAGAACACAACACACGGTGAGGGGCTTCACCAGAAGCTTGTCCCCCCCCTATAACTACTACACCCACACACATGCTGGATTATCTCTCTCACACATCAAATGTATACAAGCAGGGACTAAACAAGTACAATCAAAAGTATTACTCACTGATAAGTATGACACAGCAGTGCAATCCTTTACCTAAAACATCAATTTGTATGTAAATTGAGAGAATACATGGAATGTTTGTAATTTAAAACTCCACTGTACCGCAGCGCAGGACTATTTACTGTAGATAAACTGCAAAAAACAAAAACATTAAAATAAATGATATGTAATTTGCTGAAAATCTTCCATTCCAGTGACCAGATCAGAGTAGGTCACTCAAGAACTGGATCAGCAAGATTTGTGAATGGATCATTCAGACCAATTTTGTGAAATGAATAAAGTGATTCATTGAAAATATCTGACTAAAAGAACGATTCATTCACAAGTTGGACTTTGTTACTTATCTCATAAGAGTGCCAAAGAAAGCTTGGGTGGATGACATGATTTTCAATGAATAATAAACTTAATTTGGGCTGTTCCTTACACAAAGCTAATGTATGGCTTCAGAAGACTTGAAATATAGAGAATACGGCAACATGACGGTGAGAAAAGTGAACTATCTCTGTATAACAAAAGGTAACTAGTTTAAGGATTTAAAATATACATTTTTCTCTTATGCATTTACACTACTGTTCAAAAGTGTGGGGTCAGTAAGGGGTCAATTTATACTTTTATGTTGGCACCGATAACCTAGTGGTTAGTGCGCTGACATATGGCGCAAATGCGTTCACGGCAACCCGAGTTCAATTCCCGTCTCGAGGTCCTTTTCCAATCCTGCCCCCCTCTCTCTGCCCAATGCTTTTCTGTCTGCTCTCTACTGTCCTCTCCAAATAAAAGCACAAAAAGCCCATAAATATAACTTCAAAAAAAAAAATTATACTTTTATTCAGCAAGGATACATTAAATTATCAAAATTAAACGGTAAAGACATTTATAATGTTACAACAGATTTCCATTTCAAATAAATCTAAAATAATGTAAAATAGAGATCACAATTCTCCCACGATTCTAAATTGCTAATTAGATTTTTTGTTGTTGTTGTTGTTCTTTTATTGGTTTGAATAAATGATTCACTGACTCATATAGACTTCACTTGTTTCATTACTGGATGAATCAGCATGTTTAAACAAATCTCCTGAATGAACAATTCAATGATTCATTTTTTAACAGTCACCACCTACTGGCATAACGATATAATTGACACAATCTTAATTTGACACGTTGATTTATTTTCAAAAGGTCATTTACTCTATTTTGATTGCTACTGTAGACATCAGTGTTTATATCCGAACTGTAAACTTTTATCCCAGTGCTTCTATAATAATTATTATTGTAACAGAAATAATCACACTGTGTGCTTGAAAAGACTGTTTGTGAAGCTTTTTTCTATGACAACTGCTCTCTCTGGCTCAGCGGCAGCACGGACGCAGATTTGAATGTTCACTTTGATCGTACTTGTCAAAGGTCAGACAAAGCTGAATCGTTGTCATTTATGAATAAGATCGCCTGCGTGTTTGAATCAAGATTGCGATCTTTTAACGATTAATCGTGCAGCACGTTCTTCTCAAATGTAAGGATACACTCAGGGATTACACTGATGTTTAGGTTAAAACAAGAGCTGAGTTTTTAATCTAACTACCCACTAAGCCAAACTCGATACAAAAGATCCACATCCAACAGGGCGTGGAGAACATCTCAGATGCTTAATGCTTTATCAACTAGGATTTACGCTACTTTGTATTCTCTAATCGTATCATCTCCATCCAATGCAGTCTTTCAGAAATAATCTTAGGAAATTAATATAAAAAAAAAAACTGACAGGCATTAAATTGAATATTGTACCACCTAAAAGAAGCAAAACGTTCGCCTTTTATCCATCCGAAACAATACATCAAAGTCACGTCAAATCCTTCTCTGGGTTTCCCGTTTTCACAGAGGTTAAAATTACACCTGGAAATGGAGATGTTCAATTATTCAACAGTGGCAGGGACAGCTTTCAGCTCTCTAATCAGAACTGGGCCTAAACCGGTGAAGCAGGCCTTACCCAGCACACAGAGGCTGTCATTTCCTCTCCTCCTCCTTCACCTCCTCCTCTCATCCCTCTGCTCACATTCAGGAGAGAGGCATTAAAATAGTGCAGTAATATTATGCATTGCTCCATGCAGACGCTGATGCAATCAATGTTCTATTTCATATGAATCCCCTTGGGTGAGAAACGATGGGGGAGGGAGAGACGGCAAGTAAAACAGAGAGAAAGATCCACACAGATGCGGAGAACTCGACTGAGCCAGCAGTATTTCTCCATGCAGAGAATCTCGGTGCTGTGGTCACGGGCCCGTGGGAGCAGAACGGTGCAGGACTGCAGCTGATGGGCCGCTGACAGCAAGGCATTTTCCCACTCTGTTTACACAAGCTGCCAAAGCACTGTGCTGTAAAACCACACTGTGCACTGTAAAAAGCCGCTAGCTGATCTGGGAACATTCTACATACTGATCATTTAATTACAGCACATTTCATAGCTAAAGAGACCAAGAAACAACACTTCCCACCCAGTGTAAAATCAGGGTGGTTGTGGTAGAAAATGCAACCAACACCTTTTAGACAGATTGTGCAGTTCACATTGAAAACAGCATTCGTTACCTAAAACAACCTCAAACAAAACTATTCTAATACTTGTATTATTGTTAGTATTTTATGGTTTAGTTATAGTATAGTATTTTTATTACCATTGTAACATTATTAAATTTAAAGGTGCAGTGTATAAATTTTTGTGGCATCTAGCGGTGAGGTTGCAAACCACAACTAACAGCGCACACCCCTTGCACCCCTCCCTTTCGGAGAAAGCTACGGTGGCCGTCTGGCCGACATGTCGTCGTCTGAGAAAGCAGAGAGTAGCCTGTGTGAAGCAATGAAGTTTCTTCTTACTTCTAACAAAGAACGATCTCTGCTTCTAATAAACCAGACGACTACTACTACTACTACTACTTTGTGTGTATTCAACGTAGTGACGATGCAAGCTGCCTCTAAAAATGCGAACGATTTAGAAGAAAAACAACATAGTGACTAAACACGCTCTGTAGAGTGTTTGTCCATTTAGGGCTGCTGTAGAAACATGCCAGAGCATAATAGCAACTTGACATGGAGGGGGGACCCGCGGTATATGAGATAGGAATGGCTCATTCTAAGGTAATAAAACATACCGGTTCATTATGTAAGGTCTTTAATTTAATGGTAATTATGACAATTTTCATTTTTGGGTGAACTATCCCTTTAAGAGAAATAGCAGCAGTTAAAGCATGCAAAAAATATATACATTTTCATTTACATGTATGTACATTTAAACCAAAAATCCACTAAAATCAATTATTATCAGCAAGCTATACCCCATCAGAACCGACAGTAAATATTTTCAGATTTGTTCAAAAAAAAAAAAAAAAAATGTTCATTTATTAAATATTTACGCTCATTTCACCCTTTTTTGCCACCAATAAAAGTGTATTTTACATATTTAATCAATTTTATAGATCTTAATGAATCATCCATTGTGTAGAATTTATCCCTCTTTCACAAAAAAACAAAAAACAAACAAAGTGTTCATGCACAGTACTTATAAAGTAAGCCTGATAACCTGGCAGAACTCTCTGTGCCTAAATCAATCTGATGTCGAAAAAAGGGAAAAAAAATGACTGGCAGAAACCTGATCCTAGATCAGCACTTCCTGACTGTGACAGGAAGAGTCATTAACTTAGGTGTGAATGAGTCATTAACTTGTGTGCAAAGATAAGAGCACAAATGCGTGAACTAACAAGTCAAAAAAGCATTTGAACAATAGCACTAGAAAGACAAAGAAAAGAGAACTGGCTTATCATATCACATGCCCCAAGAGATCTCAGCTTTAGGATCTGCCCTGTAAACCGCAGTGCCACTCTCATTTACGGCAGACCAGCGTGATGAGCAAAGCTATTCCCAGAACACAGATGCCAGAGGCTGAACAGTCTTTCACGCACAGGCCGTCTCCGGGATTCACAACTTCACTTGGCTCACATTTATAACAATGTTTGGTTGTGGGAAGGCCTACGGAGATCCCTGGCAGAAGATATACTATTTCTATTAGCACATGTGTCATAAAGATGTCACGGGATAGACACGGGATTGATTGCATTTGCTGCAGAGAGAAAGAGAGAGAAAAAGAAAAAATGTTTTTGTGTTATCGTTCTAAACACAAACCATTAAATTAGAAATGCAAACCTACACACGTACAGTCCTTCAACACTCCAGTCAAACAAAACAGTGTGGGTGTATCTATTGGCTCTGAGAAATGCATGCATGCCAAAGAAGCTCTTAAATATAAATCCAGCCCATGGTTCACTGTTATTTGGCTTGTCACACATTATACTACAGGAAAAGAGTGCTAAATCATTATTCCGCTCATTTAAACATTAATTGAATTGAACACATCTACACAGGCTGTTTTGCTTATCCTTCAGCATGAAACAGGGACTAAGCAATAAATTTGTCACTATTTGCAGCCATGTACAGTGGCCCCGAAAAGTATTGACATTTACAGCACACTTAAAATTCCCACATCAGAACATGGCGAAGAACATAGAACATAGCATAGCAGAACATTTCAAAGCGTTTCGTACTATATATTAAGCAAAATGCTGTACTGAGTACTATATCCGAATATGCAATATTCATAAAACAGCAGGACATATATATATATATATATATATATATATATATACTTTTTCTTTTTTTTTTTCTTCTTCTTTGGGTGGTGACTTTCTTTAAAATAAATGCCATTCAACTTGATATTATGTTATCTAATGCAGTGACATTAATACATTTTTAAGTGTGGCTTAGGCTAAGTGTCGAAATATTTTGGGGCCATCATGACAGAAAAGATTATATGGGATATTCTTCTGCAAAACTGACAGAGAAAGGCTGAAGTGTATGACTTAACTTGTCTTAAATGATTTATGGTTCTTTCAAATCTCATTCAAAATTGAGGGCATATTTTTGGTCATCTGTAATAAGCACTTTGAATTCAGCCATATGTATTTCCTTACCTGATCCCTATTGAGTTTAGTTCCAGACTTCATCTGAGGTTTCTAAAACAGTTCATTTTTCATGAATAGCAAAGCCGCAGCTGATGCTCTAAATCCAAGGAAGTTCTCTTTTGAATCCTGTCAGAATGGATTTTAGGTGTTGGTTAATGTGGTTTGTGTGAGACTCTCGGGTTCTCCTGAACATGTTTGTCAGCGGCTGCTGATCCTCCTCTCGCTGCGGTAAAGACTTTTATGCTCAATACTTAATAGCAGCTTGTGCTGTCATCTCCACGGTTAGCATCTGATCTCAGCACAGCTGCAGGCTCTCTCTCCGCCTGCTGACACCTCACCAACACCATCCTCATGTCATGCCTCTCTGAAAGCGCAATGTTGTGACATATGTATGCTGAACACACTTCAATAGTGTTTAACTAAAGCAATAAGCCAAAAGAAGAGCAGTGGTATAAAGGAAATAGGGTGTTGTGAGTGGGAGAACCTACTTCGATGTCATAGAATCACTGAAGCGGTGTGATTTTACAGCAATATAAAGGCCAGGGTATACTTTTTTATGCACACAGTCAAATACACGGCATTGCAAAGTATACTTCACCTGACTCGTACGCGTACACAAGCGTTCAACGCACACGCAGTTTTGAGCAATCTCTCGCCACGAGTTACAACCCATGTAAATACATTTGTATTCTTTCATGCTAGAGGTACAATCTGTCACAATCTGTCGTCTACATAGGCCTCCATTGTCCCTGTAGCTTGCATGTGTTCCATTCTGTTCTGTTTATGCAGGTTTTCTTTGACTACCTTGTGAATCGACACCCCCAGGGCACGGTTGCCACCTTGTGGATAAGCTAATTACTGCAAAAAATTTAAATGCGCATGTGCGACCTGTGCATAGTCTTCTGATGACGAAATTTGTGTTGCTCACTGTATGCTGACCCTCGCATATGCGTAAAAAGTGAAGTATACTTTGTGCTTTAGGGCCCACAATCTTCAATTTTTGAAATGCGGGTGCAGGATTGAGAAAATGACTCGTGGGCTCCCGCAAAATATAATTATCTAATAATAACAGCATGCATATGTCTGTATATTAACTGTTTATTTTTATAGTATGAAAAGAAAAAAAAAAAATCTCTAATACTGGCAGATAAAACTGATGGGCAATTAAATTGACTGTGTGAAGTTCATTAGGCAAACTGTAGGAGTATATTTGAAACAAAAACATGGGAAACAATTGATGTGAGGTGTGCAAATAATGCTTCAAACATGAATCACTTTACCTAATCATAACTACCTTTTTAACACTGGAAAATGCTGATGTATAAAAGAAGCTATTATATTATATAACTTTTATTCTGAAAGGATTACAGAGGAGGAAGGGCGTGAAAAGATTCTAAAGAAAAGTATACTAACACAGCTCAAGTAAATAAACACCTCATTTAAGAGCAAGCTTGAACAAAATCCAACCTGCTGCCGCCTCAGAGAAATCAATATGACATACCAAATTCGTGTTAAACGCACAGCATGACAAAAACACACAGGAAGAAAGCGAGTGCTATATAAAGAGGTCTTATCTGTGCTTTGCCCAAAGAAAAATCTCAATGAATAGAGATAAGACTTTCACAGTCTTACATCATGACAGTGTAACCTAGAGACTGATGACTGAAAGCAACACTATGAATTCAGCAAGGTTGACTTTGCATTCAATAATTACAGCGATGGCAAGGCCTTAATTACACATGTATGGCAAAATGCTTTCACACAACAAAACAGCTCTAAGATATTTAACAAAATTGTTTTTCATTGCAAAAAGAACAGTTCTTTTTCGTTCTTCATTTAGGAATAAAACGAAGTTCAAAATACGTGAGCAGCGATATACTGTAATCGAAAGTCCGCCCACACTACTGAGAGCGGCGTTTAGATGAATATGTAAATATGTGCTGTACACTTCCTTCTCCGTAATACAATAAACACAACAAAAAGGAGAAAACTGCAAGCATTTTTATAGAAAGCATAAGAAAAGCGTTTGATCATAACAACATTGGTATGTTAACACGAGCTCTGCAAATTAGCACTCCAGTCATGCCACATTTATTTATATAGCACTTTATTCAATAGATTGCCTAAAAGCAAGCAGCTTTACAGTATCAAACATGAAAAACAGCGTCAGTGCCTCATTTCATCAGAAGCACAACTTCATTTTGTACTATAAAGCGGCTATCCAGTGTTCATGTTTTCACCCGTGGAGCTCTTACCTCAACAAACTCTACAGACGAAATGAGTCAGAGAACAGTTCCACGCGAATGAAGGCGGAGCCTCGCCACAAACCTCCTATTACATAATCGTCACGGACCAGTGGCAGTACGAAGGTGTTTTGCAGCTGGAGCTAACTTTTTCTGAAAGTTCACTTTGGCAAGCCGTTTCGAACTTCCAAAAAGAACAAAAAACGAACTTCGTTTTGGCCTGATTTTGTTCAAAATTACATCAGTTCGTTCTTCGATTTCGTTCGAAGTATATCGAAGTATTTAGTCTGAATCATTTCAGCAATTACGCATGTTCGTTCAGATAATTTCAGACTATTCACGAGTCATATAAAAGTATATTGATTAATGATACAAACGAGCTTGAAATGATCTGGGAAATGTTTGCAGGTGTCCGCTCGGATAGGCAGCCTGCCAAGCAACTCTGATTCATTATCATGAATCATGCTCACAATCCCATACCGACTACAGATAAATCAAAACAGGGAGGGCGCTGGAGACGGTCAGACCTTTATTAAATAAACATTAAAAGAGTGAATATGCCGTCTTCAGAGAGAAGAGAACGGAGACTAAAATGTGTGTGCGTTTACACGTGATGGAGGCAAATATTGAAAGAGCTGGAATAAAATGGCATTGTGAATGCAGCACTTTGAGCGGGGAGGATAATGTGTTTTCCCACTGTAATTTAATTCTCCATCAAACTTTACAAACTGAGAGTCTATTTATGTGGTACACACACAAATCTAACCTTAAAATCTTAACAGAGGGCTTTACCCCATCATAGCCCCATGGTTCATGGGATAAATGACTCTATAATGTGTCATAATATACCGTGATACTGTTCGGGCACTTTCTGGTTTGTTTTCTTCTCATCAATCGGTTTGGTCTGCTCATGTGACAGAGTTTTCGACGGGTCTGTTGTTTATATTTCTACTCTTCTTCCCTAGAGGCCTCCTCCATGTGTCCTCCTACATTAAGTATGAGTGTGTTAACACTTCCCACTGAATCCATCACTGTCAAACTGGAGATGGAGCGGGTGTGTTTTATAATGTGAGTAAACTTCATTACGGCCTCGTGTGAAAACATTGTGTAAGTGTGTTTAGTAAGTGTCTGCCAGCACACTTGAGAGTTAGAAAAACAGATTAATTTAATGTGAGGGTGTCAATCACAGCACATTTTGTTGTCGACTAAGATGCAGAAATACACAACCCTAGTGTATTAGAGACAGGCTCATGGATGAAAACTGAAATGAAAAAGCTAAAACTTACAATAAACCAAACATAAATGAAGAGAGAAGCCAGATTATCCCAGTATATTTTTCTGTTGATATGAAAAATCATGTAGATTTAGCAATATGGCGAGTGTATGATGTATATTACGATGTTATGATGAACTATATGCCTTTCTCCACCAACGTTCTGAGTTGTTCAAAGCGTTTGTAAGGATACTGATTGTTAGAGGGCAGACTCTGACTCTGACATTGCGAACGGGAACATGGTTTGTGTAACGTTAGCAACACATTATTAGCTGTTTGATAACAGTCAAGCAAAAGGCTAATCACATTAATTACCATTAATTTTATTCAGCAAGGATGCATTAAATTGATTAAAAGTGACAGTAAAGACATTTATTAACTTACAAAAGTATTCTGTTTCAAATAAAAGATATTCTTTTGAACTTTCCATTCTTCATCAATATTAAGCAGCACAACTGTTTTCAAAATTGATAATATAAATTAATACGTTTCTTAAGCACCAAATCAGCAAATTAGAATGATATCTGAGGGATCATGTGACACTGAAGACTGGAATAATGGCTGCTGAAAATTCAGCTTTGCCACCACAAGAATAAAGTACATTTTAAAATGTACTAAAATAGAAAACATTTTAAATTGTAATACTATTTCATAATATTACTGTTTTTATTGTATTTTTTGATCAAATAAATGCAGTCTTGGTTGAGCACATGTATATGACAAAACTGACTATGTGTCCTCCTCAGCAAGAAGTCTGTCAAGCTTTGGTCTAAAAGCAACAATTGTATGGTATCTACCCATATCAGGCACATAATAGCTTGTGAATCCAGTGTAGATGGCTGTAACAGAGACAGCTGAAAATAACTCCTTACAATCAGTGCAGGCCTTAACCTCAGCTAGATACATTTGACCTCACACTGCAAACTCTTCCTCCTACAGAGCGCTGAACTCAAGCCGAAGAGGAAAAAAAAAACAGATCTGATGGAACAAATAAGGCTCTACACGGCGCCATATAGCAGAGACAGAGTTTGTGTGTCCCTGAATGACATCTCTTGAACTCTGATTGCAGTAGTTTTAAATGTCTCTTCTATAGCCCTCTTATCTACAAACTAATGACCTGCATTCACCAGCCATCCAAAAGCACAAGCACTCCACTTGTAATAGACAGTTAGGCAAAGCACATAAATGCAAAAAGATCCCCTAGAAACAATCCCTTCAATATATAGAATAAAAGCAATCAATTTACATTTGTAACTTGGAATACATAAATAGTTTTTGGTGTCCGTACT
The DNA here is from genome assembly GCF_018812025.1 of Megalobrama amblycephala. NCBI lineage: Eukaryota > Metazoa > Chordata > Actinopteri > Cypriniformes > Xenocyprididae > Megalobrama > Megalobrama amblycephala. The sequence goes on from NC_063045.1 coordinate 47,072,099, forward strand.
GCAGTTTGATGCACATAACACAAGATATGACATGGTGCAAATCCATTCTAACAATTGTGTTTATTAAATCTAACATCATCTCTCCATGAAGTGTATTTAACTAAAATTAAATAAATGTAAACTAAATTTTCATTTTAATATAAATTAAACTACTAAATAACAATACTGTTCTTTATTTCTTGCTGCATGTCAGGGGGAAAAAAAACTGACTGCATATCCCATTTGATCCACATCATTTGGGACTGAAAACACCAGTGAGAGCCAACAGGAGGTCAGGGATGAGTTCCAGAGCGCCAAAGCAGAGGTTCTGCTGACAGACAGACAGCCTGCAGGCAAGCGTGGCATGTTGTGACATGGTAGAAAAAAAATCACTTAAGAGATTTCAGTGGAGCAAACGCCCAAACAATGGAGTGGGGAATTGATGTGTGCCAAAATAAGCAAATACGGAAGAAAACCGTGACAAGCAAATTGCATTAAGCTTGATTAGGATGATCAAGGAGGACAACAAAACAAAACAATTGTATACCCATATTCACAAGAGTTAAAGACTAGATTTGATCTTCTATGGCAGATCAAGTTGGAAATGGACAAATGATGTTTGTTGTTAAGAGAGTGGAAAAAAATGCATACAATTCATTACTGGTAATAAGAAGCTGTGATATACTAGGTGTAAACATTTGTGATGAAGGAACTGGTAAAATAAAGTAAGGTGAATGCTGTATGTATTATAAAAAAAACAAAAAAAAACCTTAATACATCCTATTACGATTCAGGCTCCTTTTATGTTCTCAGTCACACACGCATATCTCTAGTCACAACACTACATCACTTTTGTCATCTCAAATGACTCCAAAATGTTCCTCAGTTCTGCGATTCAATTAGCACATAAAACATCTTGCCAAGCCAAATCCTGCCATTAGAAACAAGGCTTCCTCATTACTCTCCCACCAAGCACAAACTCACTGGGCCTCTAAACTGCTCCTCATGCATAATTCAGCAGCCACAAATATGGCATTTAGGCAGGATGGCTGTTATGCATCGAACAGCAAGGGTCGGGTACAAACAGGAGGCTAAATGCGAAACGCTAATTCAGAAAGGAGTCAGAGAAAATAGACAGAAATGCCAGCTAACATGTTCTCAGCAGTGGTTTTGGTGGAAGGGATTTTTTCTGTCCAAAAGAAGCTCCGGTGATGGCAGTAAGTAATTTTGTCCTTATTAAAATCATGTACATTTACAGGAGATGAAGAGTCCAGTATCAGTAGCCCAATCAAAGCGGTTTTATTTTACATAGAGCGCCATGTTGAGATCACATGACCAGATGAATACTACTTAAAGGGTTAGTTCACCCAAAAATGAAAATTCTGTCATCAATCACTCACCCTCATGTTGTTCCAAACCCAAACCCCTTCGTTCATCTTCAGAACACAAATTAAGATATTTTTGATAAAATCCGATAGCTCACTGAGGCCTCCATTGACAGCAAGATGCTCAGAAAGGTACTAAAGTGATGGACGATTTCAAAACACTGCTTAATGAAGTTTTGAAGCTTTACCAATCTTTTGTTTTGAATCAGTGGTTCAAAGTCACGTGATTTCAGTAAACGAGGCTTCATTACGCCATAAGTGTTTTGAAACATTTCAAAATTTCAATGGTTCATGTGACTTTGGCAGTTTGATACAGGCTCCAAACCACTGATTCAAAACAAAAGATTCATAAAGCTTCAAAGCTTCATGAAGCAGTGTTTTGAAATCGCCCATCACGATATTGTTGAATAAAGTCGTTATTTAGTTTTTTTGGCGCACAAAAAGTATATTCGTCACTTCATAACATTAAGGTTGAACCACTGTAGTCACATGAACTGTTTTAAATATGTCTTTAGTACCTTTCTGGGCATTTGAAAGTGTTAATTATCAGGCTGTCAATGGAGGCCTCACCGAGCCATCGGATTTTATCAAAAATATCATAATTTGTGTTCCGAAGAAGTTTTTATGGGTGTGGGATGACATGAGGGTGAGTAATTAATGACAGAATTTTCATTTTTGGGTGAACTAACCCTTTAAGTTTGTCTATATTATTGGGCACCTTTTCTTCAAGGACTAGAATAGATTAATAATGGTTGACTACAAAAGTGGATTTCTACAATGCCAAGTACAAAGTGCAAATGAACTACGAGAGCCTTCTCTGTGAATACATGCCCTTGCATTGTCCTCCTGTGTCTGCAGACATTGGCTGGACTCACTCTTGACCCCAAACACTTCCGCTGACCAGCAAGCTGTTCCACACACTCCTAATCAGTCACTTCAGGGAAAACAAAAGAGACTCGGAATGGAATTACACATTCTCCTCATGTGCCAACAACAACAATGTAAACAATTACTTGGCATGTGTACGAGTTAGCTTAGCATTTACAGACTAAAGTTTAATTACCATGAAGGTGGCTTTTCAAGTGGGAGATGGGGGGGATTTTGAGTCCTTGGCCACAAATTCTGCTTATTTCACTTCAGATCAAAATGTGTTTACACTGAGCAAAGAGAACAATCTGCATATACAGGTTTTGATTCTTAGGGAATTAATATTCCTCATTTTTAGGCTTATGAATTTGAACAAGCACTAATTGTAAGTATTAAACTTAAGAATGTAACTCTTCCCACACCATTTCATGCACCATATAAGTACAAAAAAAAAACAATCAAACTGCAAATGTAAATTTAATGTCTGGGCTCCTTGATCACAATCATGCATTTTTCCAGTGAATGCAGCCAACACAAACAGAAAAAAAAATACAATCTGGATCAGTACATCTAAATCTAAAATGTAATTAAAATGATAAAATTAAAATCATATATTCTAGGATATCTATGGGGCAGGTGAAAATTTTTTTTCTTTCTTTAGGCTTTTATAAAATTAGACACTGACACACACAGAAATGAGATTCACGATTTAACACCACTTTGAGGAACGCAAACTCTGGTTTGAAGATCTTGATGAATAGCTACAGGATATAAAATCAAGCCAAACAGCGTCCCTGCATATGGCATGTAGGGGGAAAAAACAGCTCTATCTCAGCCAACAACAACATACAACCCAAAAGAAGGAAATTACAATATGGGACATTCATTATACAAAACAGGGTGCCTTTTGTGTCCCTCATATGAATAGCTGTGAAAAATTACTTTATAAATGAATAACCAATGCCAACTTTTACTATGTAGACATTACTATCTAAACACATCAACAAAAATTCAGTAACGTTATTTTTAAGTTTTTTACCTTTTCTTCTTAAGAGTTTGCCTTTTATCTTTTTTGTCTTTTTCTCCAACTTTTCCTTTCTGTGTTAGCATACATGCACATTTTGAAAATAAAATATGCAAGTAAAAGCTATCATTTTGTCATTAATCCATATTTATATTTTAGATTTTTATTGATGAATGACGATGTATTATTAAAAATTCTAGGTTGTTACTAATGAGTACTGTTAAGCATATTTCCTCTTTTAAAAGCAATAAACACGTCCATAAATAATAAAGAACTGTCATTATTACAGCATCTATTGAAGAAGTGAACTCGAGTCCAATTCTGTGTCCGTTAAAAAATGTGTAGTGTAGTGTGTAGTATTAATGAAATTTGGTTGCACTACATCCGCCATGTTGTCACTGTCATGTGACCTACGGCGTCAGTTGCGTTCATTTCCTTCGCAAATCCTCGTGGGATAGTAAAATGACCATCAAAAGCACACTTCAGGATCTCACAGGAAGTAGTCGGTCATCCGGGTACTTTTCATCAGTTTTATCAATACTATGAATTTGGATATACTACTCAGCTCACATACTGTTTTTCACCTACTATATAGCACGGAAGCAGGCATATTCAGATGCAGCTAAAGTCTCATTTTGTCAGTAGGGGACAATATTAAAATGTCAACCTTTTTACCATGATTTTGTACAGTAAAAAACTGATTATTAAAATTGAAATTCTGTAGAAATACCAATATTGAATTCTCTAAGAAGCACAGTCATGAGTACAAGGCTTTGTAATGCCAAATTAAACTCTAAAACTGTCAACCCTGTTACTTTTCTGAAGTCTCGACATATCAAAATTTATTACACACATTTTTTCTCTAATTGAATGATTAAAGTCAACAATTTCTAATATTTAGTACTTTACAAATCACCTTATCAAACTGTCTCATGGGTGCCTTTTTCGTAGAATGAACAACTTGAAGGACATTTAAGCATGTTGGAGATAAGAAAAGGAGTGAGAAAAAAAAGAGAGCGATCTCCCCTCCCCTCACCTCCACTTGTCCTGTCTCGACCTTACTTTGTCTCGCATGAAGAAAGATCGAGTTGCTTTTGGGTGTGTGCGTGTGAATCAGAGGATGAAACATTTGAGAGGAAGGGTATAAGAAGAGAAAGAGGGCTCTGACACTGTCTCTGACACAAACCTGCTTTGGAAATGCAATGAGATCACTTGCTGCCAGATGTTGGCAGGCAGAGAGCCAGAAGTTTTAACTTCATCCAGGTCTCTGTGAGCCTTCAACCCCTCACAACCCTGCTGTCGACAACCAAAGACAGGAGCGAGCAAATCAACGGAGGGCTGATTCAGTGTTTGCTCTTCACCGATGCCATTTTCAATTCAGCTTTCGCAAACATTTTACTTTTGTTCTATTCCTCTACACAAGAGAACAGAGATAAAGAATGAGTGGTGTCCCACCAGATACTAACTCACAGACATGCTAGATGTATTGTTATAAACCTATTCAGGCAAGCCAGTTATATTTGAATAAAAATGTAATTTGCCTAAGCATTAGCAGTGTGAGTAGCATTGAGGAGCATATCTACTCTTTGCAGACTAGCGTTTTTACCGCTAGAAGCATATAGAATAGACTTCGGGCTACACTTAACACCGCTATTTGATACATTATTTACGTCTACACAAGAGCAGAGAGCTGAGCGAATGCTCTCTGAGCGTGTCTCCGTAAAGGCAAGCATTACTTATAGGGTACAACGGGGATAAAGGCGCCGCGGGCAAAAAGTACCTTTGATTTTATTTTCCTCTAAACCACTAGATGGCACAAAAACTTGCCGCAGCACTTTCCTAAATATCCGCTTTTCAGAATGCACGTGCAAATTTGTCTGATCCTTGATGCGATCGCGTGCAGCAACGCAAAGTTGATTCTGAGGTAGTTTGATCTAATATTTGATGTTTTTTAAAATGTTGTTGATTTAAGTAGCAAATGAGAATCGATTAAATTAATGTTTGTATTTTCAGACAAAGGTCTTCTTAATGATTTTCAGTTTTGTTCAAGGTAATTCAAGCAATAATTTTTCAATAACGGAATATGTAAAAGTATGGTATTTGGGGTAAAATGCACCCCTGCTGTTGGGGCAAAAGGCACAATAATTAACATGATAATGAATAGCTGGCTAACTTTTCCATTTGTTGATATGACATGGTTAGAGTGAGATGACAAATATCATATATCAAACTGGGTATGCATCTTAGAGATAATACCCATATTTAATGAAACAACCAAAATATTATATTTATTATATCATAAAATATAATTTGTTGTTACTACTGTAAATCTATATTAAATATTATGGGATCTCCTTCAATGCTTTCATAATTTTACTTTTTAAAGTAATTTTGTTTCTGTAAAATATATTTTTATATTAACATAGGCCTATTTTAATGACAGTATATTTATTGAACAAAAAATAATTATTTTATTTATCAAAATAAACAAAAAACAGTACAAACTTTGCTAATTAGTGATTCTTTAACAAGTATTAACCTAGACATTATTAAAACCTATTATTTTAGCTAAAATATTTGTATCAATACTGAGTGCCTTTTACCCCATGCTGGGGAGCCTTTTATCCCATGTGTGTTCATCACCTCATACATTTATAAGATTTATAAACTTAAACAAAATTAACCACTTTTATGATTTATTTTCACACAAAATCTGTTGCTTTATCAATGTTCAATACAAACATATATATATTTTTCCTGCAATCATACACTTTGAGAGTAGTGAAAAGCTTACTAGCCTTTACTGTGTACATTTATATCCAATTTTACAACTCTGTCACCATGACAACAGAACCCTTAAACTCTCAAATGACTGTAAAACTGATAAAACTTAAAGCTTTCTTTAATTTTAAGCTTAATATTTCTGCTTTTAAATCCTCAAAAAAAAAAAATTATAATTGGCCCCACTTTCTTAAGTGCTTGACCGTAACCTTGATTTCTTTTTTTTCTTTTTTTTTAAGAAAACAAGTGGTAATCAACCTAATGTCACTAATGCTGTCAAATGAGCTTAACTTGTATTAAACTTCCTTTTACTTCTATTAAATTTCAGTATACAGCAACTGAAGTTTTCTTTTTAGAAGCACAGGTTGTTAACAGACACAACAGCAGCCAGTGATACCAATACACACCATTTAATTTCAAAACTGTTAACATCTTAAACGTTTTTGTCCTTTTTAATTAAAAGCTACGAAGGCATCAGTGCATATCAGTGAACAGATGTTGGGAGAGTTTGGAGGGAGTGCTGAGTGCTGACTCTTTCTCTCTCTCTCTCTCACACACACACACACACACACACACACACACAGTGCACTATCCCCTTTGCACACCCTCACAGGGTCATTAATGATATTCTTGCCACACCATTTAAACATGAGAGCAAACATTTACTGTGGTTAACAGCTCTCTTGCAACACCCCAGCTATTACCACAGCTGCTGCTGCTTTAAAGTGTGTGTGTCATGGCACCTGGAAATAACCATAAAACGATGATTTACATATGTTTGTCTGTATGTACGAGCCAATATGCATGCGTGTGTAGGGCGTCCCACCTGGATGTGTCGATGGCAAAATGACATGCAGCTGTTGCTCCGATACTTGCGCCAGCACTGGATTAAAGCTCTTACAACAATTAACCTTTGTCACACCTGTACTTGTCACACCATTTAACAAATTACCTGTCACAACCAAGCACATCTTTTTTTTCGGTTTTCCTTTAACAAGTACACAGCGTTATTTTCTTTTTGAAATGCCTCTAAAGATCAAATAAATGTCAGGTCATGGCTAATATCATCAGTGATTGGATGATTGCTTTTAATGGAGCCAAAATGAGAGAAAACACGTTCGAACAACACTGCTAATTAATGAGCCATTTCGAACTATTTTAATCATGCAGTAAGCAGACAACTCCTGCTGGGCACCCATAGATTATTCAGTATTGATGTTCGCTTGAGTTTAATTGTAGTTTATTTGTATAAACCTGTGCATTAGTTTTAGACAATATAAGGAGTTCTGGGTCTACAAACAATACTCTCAACAATCTATTTTAAAATTTGAGAAAAGTTTGTGAAAAGTTTTTCACATCAGTGCCACATGGTGATGACTTTGAATTTGATTCAGAATTTGACATGTATACTACATCCAAATTTGCATACTATTTATTGTAAATATCATTAGAGATTAGGGCTGCATGATGTATCGCACGATACGAAAAATAACATTGAGAATGCTCTTAAATGCAATTCTTAGTGCAATTATGAAATCGTAAAGGCTGTAATTGTTTTTTTTATGCGCAGCTTGTCAATGAACTATGGCTCCAAATGCTAATCCATCTGAAAGCTGAGTTTGAGTCACTTATAATGTACATTTGAAAAAGCAACACGCTTCAAACATCTTTTCTGACATGAGAAGCATTTATTGACATCCTGTCCATCAAAAGACGTTTTTACTTCAAACTCACGTGATGTGGCTTCTTACACAGAATAAGGCAGTTGTGTGTTTAATAGTCATGTTTAATCAATCAAAGCGTTTCAATCTTCTGTTTATTCAGCTACAGCAATTGTATGATGCCCATAGGGATTTCCTGGAATGACGCATGTTATCTACTTCTGCGGCAGGACATATTTGAAGTTTCTGCGTGAGAGCGCCCTCTGGCTTTCAGATGGGGAAGCATTTACTACTGATCACAGAGCCGTACAGCTCTGACAAGCTGCGCATAAAATACTCACAGCCTTTGCCAAATCGCGTGTGATAATTTTGTGATAAATCGCGATATATTGTGCAGCCCTATTAGAGATTAGACGTTACATGCTCTATATCATATTATGTTAAAATAACAAATCAACAGTGCCTAGATACTGTAACATACTTTTTTTTCAGCATCTTTAAAGGTGCTAAAGAGGATGTTTTGTTTTATACATTTTTGCAATATTACTTGAAACTGTCTTTACTAACTGATAAAAGACTATTTATTAGGTGCACTGAAAGTAATAATATTAATATACATCATCTGTGCATGAGGTAGGACCTTAAAAACATCAGCCAATCGTGTAAACGATTGGCCCTCTGGCTTGTCAATCACTGCCATGACGTTCCTTGTGAGAGACGTGCGTGGATTGGCTGTCTGGCTTGTCAATCACTGACATGACGATCCATGTGAGAGACGCGCGGCTGCGCGCTCCAGTAACTTTCCACACTCCACAGGCGCTGCATGCAATGTTTTTGTCAGGAGACAGGAGTAACAACTGCAGATTATGAGTCACCTGCGGTGAGTCCGACATAATGAATCCACGGCTTTAAGTCACGCACACACTTAACGATTGTTAGGCCGATTATGAATGTAAATTGATACTTATGACTGATCGTGCTCAAACGCGTCCAGTCAGAGCCAGTTGCTTTCAGTCTGCGATTACAGTCGGTGTTCAAATTCCATGTGAAAGTATATAAATCTGCTTCAGGAGCAGGAAACAATCGCTGTATGTTGAGCATAGTCAGAATGTTTTAGCTAGTCGTTAAATGTGTGCCCGGCTTAATAACACAGCGAATGCCGGTGGTAAACACTCGTGTTCCAATACTCGTGCACAAGTTTTGGGAGGCGTTCCCTCTAAATGAGCTGTGAAGGAGGGGGGTTGTTCTTACCCATGCGCTCATTTCAAAAACTCAGTTGACAAAAAGAACCTCTTTAGCACCTTTAAAGTGCGCATCCATTTATGCTACTTGGGATGATTGTTGTTTTTTTTTTCACAAACTGTCACAGAATTTTTTAAATGTATAAACCAATCAATGATTAATTTCAAAAGACAATAGTTAATCATTAGCGTTAGGAATTTGGATGATCTCTAACCCTACACAAAGTGGTACTATCAAGACACAATTTTACAACGTGAAACGTGACAGTAATACTACAACGTAATGCTATGCCTATCCACCTTATTTTTAACATAAGAGAGCGTGCAGCCATTTTTCACTTGAATGAGGCTTTTGGTATCATACACTTTCAGTTATTTTAGCTGTATAAACAGACCGTTATGCTGCTTGACATTGCAAATGTATTGCAAATTGATATTGCCATTTATCAACATATTATTTTAATTTATTATCATAATCATGAACACATTGGTTTGTAGTGCAAACAGTTTTACTGTTTACAGCACTTTATTCAATTACTTATTTACCAACAGTATAGCAGCTGACGAATTGAAAGTCTCAAATATTCACAAAAAATAGCTTTCGTCTGCATTGGAAAAAAAAGGTGGTTACTAATGTTTAAAAATTTTTTAGGCCTATATATAATGTATAAGATTTTACCATCACTAGCACAGTAATCAGGGCACAGCCTTACAGTAATTCAACATATATCTAATCTTCAATTGCTCTCAGCACGTTTTGTATCTTTAATAAATGATCTTTTGCACTGCAGCTTTACTTTCAATCCCATATCATGCATTAATAACCCTACAACTTCAAAAGTATTGCTACACATTTGACTAATGATCCAAATCGTGATCCAAAAGGGACGCTATCTAAGTAGGAGTCTAAAGGAACGTAGAAGCGTAACTACAGCTTGATCCATCAGCTGCATTTAGCATGCCTTGGAGTGACAGGACGGTATATTTGATGTGTCAGTCATGGCTCCTACAGCACTGTATTAATGCATATCACACATCATATTCTGACAGATTCAAATGAGGTCTAAATGAGTATCGGCTGTCACTGCCATGAGTAGATATAAGCACTGTTAGGAAGGAAATTAATTGATGGCTTAAAAACATATGCAAATGCATAGAAATTTTCAGAGCATGCCTTGAAGAAAATCACCAGCAATTTTTGACACTAAAGAAATTAGTGTTTTTATGCATTTTACAAGTGTTCTTTCTTTATTCCGACATACTTATTGACAGACCTGGTATGTGTGTTTTTTATCTAGGCACACATGCAATATCAATAGATTCAGTGCAACAATATTCTTCTCAATGAAGAGTGTAATCAATTTCTCTATCTGTCTCTTTCTCTCCATCTTTTGATTTGTTTCAAACAGCAAAGAGACATCTACAGCTCAGAAAATCTATATAGCCTGTTGCAATTCTGCCAAGACATTTCTGTCACAGTGCTTTTGACATGATTACATCACAATAGACCGAATAAACACTTTATGCATTTCCGCCAGACTGCCTTTTTGTAAATTGGAAAGGGAAGGTGTAAGACGTAACGTAAGCTTTTTGAACTGCACAAGTTTTACACTTTATTCATACGTTGAATACTGAAGGCAGTCTGGCGGAAGCTAGATATTTTACTTCATAACTTATTAATATGATTTTTTTTTTTTTTTTTTACACAAGCGCATTGCTTCGCTTCAGAAGGCCTTTATTAACCCCCTGGAGCCGTGTGGAGTATGTTTATGATGGATGGATGTAGATGGAAGCACTTTCTTCAGCTCATACTTGTGACCCCTGTTCACTGCCATTATAAAGCTCGGATGCGGCAGGATATTTATTCAAATATCTCTGATTGAGTTCATGAGAAAGAAGAAAGTCATATACACCTAGGATGGCTTGAGGGTGAGTAAAGCTTGGGCTAATTTTCATTTGAAAGTGAACTAATCATTTAAGACCTAACCGAATGTGTTTATGTAAACCTTATGTGTATTTTAAGAGCAATGACAGGCTTTTAGTGCGCATGCGCTTCGTGTGTACATTCTCATAAAAGCGCATGTCAGAACAGCAAGCGATTAAAATGTTTAAATACTAAACAAACTTTTGTGATTGTGAATAACTGCAATGTCATGTGAGCGTAACCCTACCTATGCGATAACATAATGTAAATGTACGTCGTCACGTAGTTCAATAATAGTATGATCAACTGATATAATGTGCACTGTAGCATGATACTACTATGTTTCTTCAAAAGCAGATCATGGAGACATTTTAATCATCCACGATCGAAAATCGTGATATCGCACACCCTTAGCTCACTGCTTTTAAATCCTACAAAAATTTGCCCCCTTTACTTCCACTGTAAGAGTCCTATTGTAATATTGATTTTTTTTTTTTTAAGAAAAAAGACAAGATGTAATAGGGTTTTTTTTTTTTTTGTAACCGACATTATATTAAAAAAAGCTGTCAACTGACCTTAACTTGAGCTAAACATGGAATAATCTTTTAATGCCTTTTATCCAAAACAATTTAAATTATGAAGACGATTTACAGTTAATGCAACACATTTGCCTGACTTTAACCCTTCATGAATGCATAACTCTGAGAGTTCATTCAGATATCAAATGAATTACAAGTTGTCAGGATGTTTTTTGTCTTGCTGTGGCATTAGGTGAATACAGACGAAAGATGTGCCCCTCTGGGCATCATGCCAACCCCTCCTCCGGCCATGACCTAATTTCCTCTTTCAACCATCTAGTGCCTGGCATGATGGGTCCCTGCTCTGTCTTTTCCCTGTCTCATTCTGAAATGCTAATCTGATGTCAAAACGGACTTTTTTTTTCAAGAGCTGCATTTGAGTCATTGCAGGCTGTGTAAATATTTATAAATGATAAAAGCTCAGTCTGAAATCATTAACGTGCCACTCATCAATTTAGCTAAAGAAGAGAACACAATGGAGTTGAAAACGCAAAAAAGAAACACTCGATGCGCTCGCATTAAGATCAGAAAAGCCATTTTGGTTGCCAGCTGAAAGAGAAAAGCCATTGTGAGGAACAAACGCTTTGTTTTGCGCAAAGCACGTACTGGAACATTAGTATTATTTACATTGACTTAACCATTTTCTTACGAGTAGATCAATGGAGTGGGGAACGCGCACAGGGTGACTGCTGTTCTCAATCAAATGAGCTCGGAGCTTTACAACACAATGATCACATAAAGTGGTTTAAGGGCACCAGTGGTGCAGGCATTAAGTAATATTGAATTGGGGATGCAGAGGCGGGCAAGGGGGAGGAGGTTGAAACGATTACGTGGCAACTTTGTGCTCAGGGACCAAGGGGGAGGAGGTTTGTCGAGGCGGCCCAGGCCTGATGATTTAGTAATTTCTCAAAGTGGTGTAACACACTGCCTCTCAGGCCTGTCGTTCCAGCACTAAGCAGCATTAATAAACACCCAGTGCTGATGGCTCACTCCTATATGAGCGAGTCTGTCCACTGGAGTGGAACGAGTTTGATTTCAATGTGTCATTTGGGAATACCTGTACGAATTCTTCAAGCACCTCCTGGCAAATTGAGGACAAATTCCTGCTCAAATTGAAACCATCAAGGGATTGTTGTAAAAGAAGGACAAGAAATAGAAATAGTGAGGTAGAGGAAGAGAGAGAGGGACCGTTTAAATGAAATGGGATAAAGAGAGAAAAGGTGTACTGGATAGAAGTAAGATGGCTCTGACGTTTGTAAATGTTGATTCATACACTCTAAAAAATGCTGGGTTAAAAATAACCCAAGTTGGGGTAAATATGGACAATCCCAGCGGTTGGGTTAAATGTTTGACCCAACTTGCAGGGTAGTTTTATTTAACTCAACTAATCGCTTAAAATGTATTATATTGCTTACTTAAAATGAACCCAAAATAGGTTGGAAATTAACATTTATTAATAAGTTTAATAAATAACAATAAAATAATAAACATTTATTAAACTGCTTATTAATAAATGTTCACCTTTTAATTATTACTGTTGCCTCTAGTAATTATTAGGGGTGTGGCGAGATCTCATGCCATTTTCTGGTTGAGGTGAAAAGCTGTCTCATGATACTGCCATGGCGGAGGATAGAATATACCACTGCTACATTTACATTACGCCTCCACTGTCGTTTTGCTTATTATAGAAATAAAAACCATCTAATTCAGTTGGATAATGGTGACTTCAATCCCATCCAGCTCATCCAACACGAGCTGCAGAGTCGTATGTAACGCAGCAGGAATCAGAGTTCACTGATCACATGACGAGAGTAAGTGACGATGACTGACAAGACCATGGCAGAGGATTCGTTGCACAACAGAGCCTAGGGTTGCAAAGGGGCGGAAAGTTTCCGGTAAATTTCCGGAAACTTTCCACGGAAACTTAAGCTGGGGAATTTTGGAAATATTTCAATTTGGAAACTTTACAGGAATTTATGGGAATTTACGGGAATTTATTGGAAATTTTGGGACATTTATTTAAATTTATAATATTTATATAAAAAGTATCATATAAAAACAAATAAAAAAATGTTTAATTTTGTTTGGTCATAACATGAAATAACAGTTATTTATTTTTCGCATTCAATTAATTCTAATTTAGTAAATATGTAAAATAAATATATTTTTATTGCAGCAATTGTTATGTGTTATTTATTTCAGTGTCACATGATTCTTCAGAAATCATTCTAATATTCTGATCTGATACTCAGTTTTTAACATTGTTGGAAACAGTTGTGCTGCTGAATATTTTTTGGAACCTGTAATACTATTTTCAGGATTCACTGATTAACAAAAAGTTAAGAAGACAGAATTTATTCAAAATCTTTTCTAACAATATCACTTTTTGTTTATCAATCTGACACATCCTTGAATAAAAGTAATCAACTGACCCCCCAAATTTTGAATGGTAGTGTATATTGTAACAAAAGATTTCTATTAAAAAATTCTGTTCTTTAAATTTTTATAGAATCCTGAAAAAGTATCACAGGTTATAAAAAATATTAAGCAGCACAACTGTTTCAAACATTGATAACTGAAGGATCATGTGACACTGAAGACTGGAGTAATGATGCTGAAATCAGCTTTATCACAGGAATAAATTATATTTTTATGTATATCAAAATAGAAAACCATTATTTTAAATTGTATTGATGTTTCACAATATTACTGATTTTTCCGTATTTCTGATCAAATGTGCATGTTATGGACTGGGGGAATGCACAGAGCATGCAGGGGGCGTGGCCTCAATAGCCCTGCAATAAGTCATGTGACTGTGATTGAGGAATGTGCAGGGTAAAAATTGAACTAAAATTGCATTAAATATGGTTGTTTAACCAAAACTATGCAGCAAGATGCTCTTTTCAACTACATTTAAGTACCCTGTTATAGGCTAACCTGTAATTTTGCAAATTCTGTTTATTCCCATTAATTCCCGTTAATTCCCATATATTCCCGTTAATTCCCATTTATTCCCGTTAATTCCCATGGAAAGTTTCCAGCTTTGAAAATTCCCGGAATTTTGCAACCCTAACAGAGCCTAAGTGTCTGACAAATGTCTTATCTTGTAAAATGTGCACTCAATATCGCCGCTCCCTATTCACAGAGTACACACGATCACGAAATCGAAAGTAAAACATGAGCGCGCATTCAAACGCGATTTCAATACCCCACATTTTGAAAGCGGCTCCCTGATTCATGCAAATATGTTCCAATATGAAAGCTATCTTAGGCTGGGCTATAGTTGTAACCTTCACTCTGTATCATACATTTGGTCTCTATTTGACCTTTGAATATTAAGAGAGTACTTTGATTATGGTTGCACCTTTTGTTTGCACTTAAGACTAAGAAAAAAAACTGTAATTCATTTTTATTTATTCTGTTTTTATTTCTATGATCAATTTGTGGAAAAGAGTTCAGTTAGACGGTCAAAAGTTCTGTAAAAGTATGAAATCATACAGGAGACAAGCCAGTCAGTTGAGTTTGTAGCAAAACCTTTTACAGTGCTTGAGTATTCATACTCAGAAAGTAGAACTGAAATGACATTCATTACAAGATGATTAGTTAAAACATTTCATATGCACCTGCAGACTATTTTTCTAGTCATGAATTTCATCACTGAGGATTTCTTAAAAATGCTGTGTAAAAATCTTCGTCTCGTTCTCATGAACTCAATCTCGTGTCTCGTTTTGTCTCGTGAGCTAACTGTCTCATCTCACCCCTAGTAATTCTGAGTGTCTGATTTCCAACCTATTTTGGGTTGACTTTAAGCCAGCCATATAGTAATTTTTAATCAAGAGCTGAGTTAAATAAAACTACCCAGCAAGTTGGTCAAATATTTAACCCAACTGGTGGGTCAAAACAAAAAACTGTTGCTACATTTATAGGCCAAAATCACAACAGCAAGCAATCAGTACAAAACTGACATAAACATCCCCCTACTGTTATAATTACATATGAAAAAAATACAATAAAATATATTTTCTTTGGCATAGCAGATTGCGCTGATTAATTGAGCTCTGGTGCTCATGCGGATAATATGAGTCCAGTTTGTGTCATTTGCCCCAGTTCCCCCTCTTATCATTTACAATCCTTTTCTATAGTCACTATCAAAAATAATGGCAAAAACACACTTACACTTACAATAGGCCAACATACATTAGATTTGGCTAGTTGCACTGGCTCATTAAGTCCTATGATCAGCTGAGCTGCATGAATGAGAATGGAGCTGATCGTTGACATGCAGGATCTAGACTAGGGTCTCCCGGTCTGTGAGCTTCTAAATGAAGCAAGATGAGAGAGCATGCAGGGGACGGCTATAAGTCACAGATCCCAGAACAGTGAAGAGCGGTGAATGAGATGTCACCCCTGGAGAACTGTGCCCGCGGTTCACAGCGCTAGCGTGACAGTGTAAGCTGCTGACGGGCTCCTTTCACAGATTACTGTAGTGAACATCCAACACAATGCAAGAGCATCTGTAGGGGATGTGAGGGTAAAGCGTGCAAAGCTTTGTCATGTCACACTGTTGGGCTTTTAACAACAAGAGCGACGCTTAAAGTCAGGATGACACTCTACAGATGTCCTGTCAAGACTGACAAATAAAACAATGGCGAGGGCCAATGCTGCGTTCAAGTGCTCTCGAGAAGCACCTACGATATGACACATCAAAAATCAGAAACAAAATATGTAAGTAACAGTGAATGAAAGCAGAAAAAAAAAAAATGTTGTAACCGTAAGTGAATACACCTGTACCACTTACACCCATTCTATGTTTTATTTATGTATCATAGCAAATAAAAAATAATGAAACTTGTTATTAGCTTTATATTAACTAATTATCAATTAATTACTATGTGACAAAATTAACATTTCATAAATAATAATATAAACACAAATATTAAATAATTAAAATAATATTATTTAAATACAGCACGTTAATTTAAATTGACCATTTACTGCTTCCTGCCAAGAAGCTCTTGTACACGGAAAAAGTTATTTGTTAGCAGGACCCCAAGCAAAAAGTAACCCCTTGCTTTACATTCCAGCATCTTAAGGCTGGAATACACTACACGAATTTTGCCCTGATCTGTAGTCTAGATGAGTCGACAATGGTTGACAAAAGTCTGCGCCAGTCTGCAGATTTTGGGCAGTTGGAGCTTACGGATTTCCCAGAAAATGTAGGAGTGTATGATGGGCACAGACTCCAATTTTTTAGCTTCCGACTGGATGGAATTATAATCTGAGGATATCAAATATGTTTGATATTTTGAGCTAATTTTAGAATACATATAATCGTAGTGTATGACGCTAGCTACTGAAACCGAAGATTTCCTCTATCTACCAGTGTTGCAATAAAATACAATACAAATACAACAATACAAAAGTAAATTAACAGGAGACGCGTAACAAATTAGCATCAATATTTGACTCATCAGCAGAGTCCATACTGACCGCGTCTACCCACCCAAGACTGCATCTAAATGCACTTGGCTCATTTTTTCTTTTATGGCTTAACACACAGAGTCACTAAAACAGCTACTGTGCTCATCTCCTGCACATCCATGTTTGTTTCATCTATTATCCGTCTCCTAGCAATGAGGCGAGTTTGTTGCGTTCTGAACAAAGTCTGGTAGAGTATAATCCTCAGTTGTTTAGTGTATAATGCCCAGTTTTTCTCTGTAACCACGTATGAAGCATAGTGTTTTAAAATCTGTTCAGATGATAAAAGTAGTGTATTCCATGATTTTTACCTTTCAAAACACAGGTATAATTGTGAAATTCAGATTGAGTTTCCGACTGGTAAAACCTATGGGTAAAACTGATCTCACTTAGTCATTTCGTGCATGTAACACATATTTCTTCCAACTTCATTTGATGGCTGTAAAAAGCCTTAAACTCGTATGTGAGTTTAACTAGTATTTAGAATAATAAAAAACATCCACGAAGTACCCATTTGATCAATCTGCTTAGAATATGTGTAACAGACCAAAGCAGCTTGTTTAGTTTCAGTATGAAAGCTGTCAAAAGGAGTTAGAGATCTACATGCCTAAGCTTTAGCTGACTTGGCTTGTGCATTCAACCTTTATTTCAAACATCTGAAGTTTGAATTTCACTTCAAGCCATTTCTACACATAATGACACATCATGTCGGTAATATACATATAATTCTGTGGTCAAAATGAGACTATTGCAAAATCTGAGCGATTTCTAGAAGTAAACTTGTAGCTAAAACCTTCTAGGTATTATTTTTTATTAATCACCTCAAATGAAACAAGGCTTTGCTTTTTTTTATTTTAACTAATGAAACTTTTTAGCAGATTCATTTTTCTTACCAAAAGTCTGTGACTAAAATCTAAATATATGACTGAAATCTGTGACCTAAACATCTACAATACAATAGCTACATTATAATATCATGATTATTGTTCAACTTTACCAGAACACATGAACACCTTGAGCTAACTATAACATCACTAAATACATTATGATTTATATATAAGAACAGCCATATTAGATTCTTAGTATTCAAGCATCAAGTTCGATTTAAAACGAATTCGTCACTATTCTCAAAACAGCATCTTAAAAGCAGGGATATCCTCAACTACAGTTGTGTCTCAAATGACACACTATACTCTATGTACTCAACTTTCAAGGGTATGAATTTTATATGGTTGCTTTATTTTGTCATCCAGTGTCAGAGCCTGATAGTCCCTCGTCGTCTTCTACGCTAGGAAAGCTGCAATTGTTGAGTGCATAAAGAGTCTCACATTCCGCAGTTTGCTTTTTAGTTAAATATGTGCATCATCCAGGTATTTGAAGTGCACTTCTTGTTGGAATTTCCAGTGTGAACACTCAATAATGGCATAGAATAGTGCACTAGTACACAAATTCGGATGCGCCTTACGTCTTTGGCAGAAAAACGACATATAAAGCCACATCTGCTTGAATCACAAACACACTCACAGAGGAACAACAGAAAATCCAATACTGTGCAAACAGACCCAGGCAATTAGAGTCCAGAAAGAAGCAGTCTACAGATAATAATAAACCAGTCATTATACCGCCACTGAGCTTTTCACAGCCAAACCAAACAAGCACTTCCAAAAACAGCAGTCAAAAACACATTCACACGAAGGCCGCAGAACAAAACTACCCTTGTCTCTTACCTCAAGAGCTTCCAACGTCATAAATCCCGATATTGAGAATCCGTCGATGATGTCCTCCTCAGCAGAGGTAGACTCCTTCCTCTTCCTCCTCGGTGGTCTGGGTCGTGAGGAGGAGGAGGGGTTGGTGCTGTCTTCCCTCTCAGAATCCGAGGAGAATCGAAGCACGGAGCCCCGGACATGGTTATTCCTGATCCCGTTAGACATGCGCTCCCGGTTTCGCACCGACCGAGACTTACGCTTTTTCCGGATCCCGCTGCACCGCGGGCCATCCATTTCACCAGATGACACACTCAACCGAACACTTCCTAGAAGGAGGTTCTCGGCTCAAGCTCAGATGTGGATGCAGAACTCGCACGATTCCCAACAAACACCTGTAATTGAAAGCTTAATAACTCAACTCCAGTGAGAGATGTGCTATTATCCAAATTCCACAACCGGCTGATGTTATGTGACTTTGCTTGATTCCAGAAGGATAAATGCATATATATCCACAAGCACAGAAATCCAAAATAGAATCCTGTTAAGGGTTGCCAAACTGGAAAGTATCCAAACTTCCAAATTCAGCCCACGTTTAAGGAAAACAAACTGGCAGATCACTTGAAGTGTCTTCCAACGGAGCTGTAACAGGTCTCCCACATGGCTGTCCTCACGGACCCAACACTCTGTTTAAGTGCAGTCTGACACCTTCCCATCCTACAAGTCAAAGAGATAGAGAGCAGATGTTTGAAATGTTCTCTATAAGAGCCTTCCCAGAATCCCCACCCTTAGCTATACATAGGAATACATCATGCAGGCATATGAATAAAGCAATTTTCACAAAACAATTGGACTCTCTGCAAGAGATCATCTTAAGATGCTTTCCTTTTGATCTAATTCCACAATGACTACAGTCACTTTCACATTCCCATCTTCCTAGATCTTACAGTTTCTTGAAAGACAACAAAATCTATTGTAGGAAATTATTCAGAATGTGTTCTTGCCGATTAAATACATCATATAATGAGCCATTTACAGAGCTGAGTCTAGATCTCCTGTATTACATATTCAAGAGCTTATATTTCTCCTCCTGCACAGTCATTATTCTGAGACTGCTACAGTCGGAGACAGGCGGAGTAAAATTATTCATTTTTCTTAACAGAGCTGTAGATCAAGAGAAAAAAAATGTCATTTTCTCACAGCAAATTTTAGTTCAACTGAGTACACTGACAGAACATTTATGGCTTACTTTCTAGTCATCTCCTCTATAGAGTTACATCTATGTATGTACCTAAAACACCAACAGCCACAAACAATCATTCAGCACCTTACTGATAATCTCTACTAAGGGTTCCTCTGTTTATTTCTCAGTGTCACCAAACTATAGATAAAACGCTAAAAACCTTCAGTACAACTAGCTACATCTGCCACATTCAGGGTTGTCAAAGAGTTTACAGGTTCTGCAGCACGAGTTCTTCTTTAAATGAATAACAAGGTCTGCACAGCAGCTGAAATTATTCTCTCTAAGCATTATTTTTCATTAATCTCAAAAAGAGACAAGGCTTTGCTCAACATAATAAATTATAAAGTTGCTCAAGTTGTTTGTTTGTTTTCTATACTAATGAAGCTTTTTAGCAGAATCATCTTTTTCTACCAAAAGGCTGTGGCTAAAATTTAATATATAATGTATGATGTCATACATGACCTCAAATTCACATCATGATCATCAATATTCAAATTCACCAGATGACATTAACACCTTCAGTTGCTACATTATGACATCACAATTGGCTATCAACTTCAACAAATGACAGAACACACAGCATCCTACAGAGGCCTACAGCATCTACTGTACAATATACTATAATCATCCATCAACTTTACTAAATCTGCAGCTACACTGACATAATCAAGCATCAACTTAAACATTATCAGATTACATACACCTACATTATGGTAATCAGACAAACTTTACTATATAACATGAACGACATGGACATCATAATCAATCATCTTCACCAAATCAGCAGCTACATTATGACATCATAATCAAGCATCAACTTAAAAATCATCAGATGACAAAGACCTACATTATATCACAAATAGCCATACATGTAAACTTTACTAGATAAAGATTTACAACAGCTATACTGACATTATAAATCAACCATCAATGTAGGCTAAACTTCACGAGATGACATGAACATCTACAGCAGCTACACTATGACATCATAGACACCCATCAACTTAAACTTCACTACCCACCAACCTTCATCTGCATTAAAAATCCACTGAATATCAGTCTTGCAATCTGACTTTTTCCAAATGAATTATGCATTCCAGTAACATTTTACCAACAGCAATGGTCAATAGTCCAGGTCGGCTATTATTACAAAGCTATTCCCAATCACATCTCTTGAACCTGATGATGCCCTGTGCTGGCACTCCTGTCACACACACACACGCGCGAGCGCGCGCGCACACACACACACCAAATATATAAATGGTTTTAATGTATTTACACTCCCTGCCAGCCCTCCCTTCACTCTCACTGTCTTCCATGAGTCCTTTTTGTCTCTCTCTCTTTTTCTCTCTCCGTCAGTAAATCTCACGCACCGTGGCCGGTCCAGCCCACAGCAGCAGCAGCAGCAGCGCCTGGCACTGCCTCCTTCAGCTCTAGATCCACCAAAACACAAAGCCTGCCTTTTCTCCTGCAGGACAAAAGCAACACATGCAAAGCCTGGCGAGTGGAGAAGGGCCGTCCGAGCGAGTCATCGACATTCGGAAAGCGTGCTGCTCTAGAACGGAAAACAAAAGAGAAATTTTTCCACAAACAAATAAATCCTGCAAGGAAGCGACGCTTCTCCTCTCCGCGAGTCCGTGCTTCAGGATCCCAGAGCGAGCGGGGACCGGGCGGATTGATACAGTACTGCCGCAGTGCCGCTTTACAGGCGATCCGCTTCCTCAGCGCATATAGTGCTGCGCTCTCTATTACAGAGCACTCGGTTTAAATACATGACATGAGATATTACTTTCAGAGATTATATCTTATGCACTAAATGTAATTTAACATACCATCCGTTTACATTACATTGCCATCTGCGTTGATTATCAAAATAATGAAAATCATTGTATTCTGTATGGCGCTGATTACTTGATTGATGCCTTAAATTAGGGTGCGAATTAGAGTGTTTGACTCCCGCTATTTAAGGGCTTAAAGCAGAAGTATGGAAGACGTTTTAATTCAGTAGGCTATTAATTCTACACATCCTCTAAAGAGGAGTAGTGTTCTAAACGTTTAAGAGACCACAAAAGTTATATTCAACATTCCCATTACACTGCCTTTTGCACAGTTTATGACAATGAAAACCATTGTATATTGTATTGCACTGATTAACTGACTTATGCATTAAATGTGGATCAATTAAATGCATTTGAGTTGATGCTTTAAAACTTGCAGCAGGGAACATTCTCTTAATTTCCAAAGAACATTTGCTTTATAGCCTTACAATACACTGACATGACAAAAAATCAATCTACTTTTCACGCTGAATCACTGCAAAGTCAAACCAAGTCGCTTTCTTTACAGAACAATTGAAAAGGGGAAAAAAATGACATATTGAGAAACCTTGCAGCCTATCTGTAGTTTATAAGGGCCATTGTCCCTTTATGTTCTTCCATCTGTCCAACCACAGTGTGATGACTCAGAATTTATTGGCACCCATGAATCAGTGAAAACAATCCTGAAATTTACAGCACCTAAACTTACTGGCTTCTAATCAGACTTAGTAATTGCACAGTCTATTAAATCTTCATTTGGCAACACAATGGGTTTTCAACCAGAACTCTGATCCAGCTAAAGAACAGCTTTTGAACCATGGCATCTGATCAATACACAAGGCATTTCAAAGTGTTTTATATATGAAACACTTAAAAAAAAAGTCACTTCATAATCAAACACTTGTTCCCCTTTAACATTTTCAGTTTACTACTACCACTGTATTGCCCTCAGGCTGTGCATGGCTTCTATGCCTCTAACACCATGCAGTTATTTGGCAATTAGTGACTGCTATTAGGCAAAATGTACAATCAATTAAGCTTTCAAACACATCATTTACGCTTACGCATTTTGAATAAGCCAGATGTTGTTACTCAATCCTTTATACTATTAATATTGCTTTCATTATGTAACATGAACAGGTTTTCCCTTTAGGCCAACCCAGGGGTGACCTAATACACCCCTGCTACCATATCAAACCGCACTGAAACCAGAGCCTAACTTTACTTATTCAAAATGTTTGTGTGGTCAAGAGGGGTACAGCTGGTGCTAAATGGAGAAAAATGCTCCCTGAGAGACTTTATGATACTCAAGGCAAACCATTTTGTGCTATATTTAGATATTTATCCATTTCTAATGGTTCTATAATGGTTTTACATTTTGATTGCATCAGCAATTATTCATTATAGGATGTGGATTGGCATCACTAAAAAAGTATAAAAAATTGTCATGATTTTAAAATTTTATACACTAATTTAACATTCTGAATTGCATACTGTAATCAATGCAGTTATATTATATAGGGATAAGGACACGATAGGCCAAATGCTAGTAAAAGCAGTTTTGATATCTGATTTGGTTTAGTTTTTTAAGAAACAAACATGAAATTCTCTGTAGGAGCTATTCAGCTTAGCATGAGTGATTTCAACCACTTGATGTGTTTAATCCCATCTTTTACGCATCCTGATAGAAAACACATAACCATTTACTCATGCCACATTCATGCTTCATTAAAAAGAGCACAATTCAACACTTCAAGCAAGTATGACTCTGCAACACTTTCCACAATTTAAACTGTCAAGCATCAAGATATGGATTTGTACAAGAGGTCCTGCAGTCCTGCAAATTTATTCAGCTAATACAGTGTGTTCTAGAGAGTGGGACGGTACAATACTGGGCATATTTATAAAGCGTATAGATCTATGACTCTACGCTCCTCTGCCTGTGATTAATATACCGATACATTCAAGCATAATAATGGGAATGTATCAAGAAAATATGTGTGTGAGAAGGGAGGAAAAAGAATGTTTCTACTTAAAATCGCAGCATTCCGCATCTCTATCAAATTGATTTTTAAAGCAACAATTGTCTCAGAGCATAACACGCATTGCTTAATTCATTCTCGTGCAATCAGGCCAATATTGTCCTCACCCCATCATTAACCAAATGCCTCATTTGCACTTTCATTAGCTATAAAGATTTTTCATTCTTTCTGGCACCCGATGGAGAGGCACTGTAACGATTTGCATGCTGTGTATCCATAGTGTTTTTATCGATGTTGTCTGAAATAACAGAGCGAGCTCTTCTATCTGCTCCCCGGGAGAGAAGGGATGTAACAGCTGTCTCCTTGACACCAGATGGGCGGGACTGATTTTGTCGTCCATTTGTGGGTTTTTAATTAGTCAGTAAAACACTCTAAATAGGCTGATGGGGAAAAAAAGCAGATGATAAAAGGAAATCATCCTGTGAAATATTCAGATATTTATCCATTTCTAATGGTTTGGTATTTTGATTCTGTCAGCAGTTATTCATTATGATGTGAAGTAGCATTACTATTAAAAGAAACAGGAAAAGGGGTATACTGTAATGCTGCATGATTCTGGATAAATTCAGAATCACTATTTAAAAAAAAGAGATATATATATTTTTAATATTTTAAAAATATTCATTCAGTTTGAATGAATGAATGCAATAATTTAATGAGACACTCATAAAGACTTCATTTGTTTCATTACTGGATGAATCTGCATTTTTGAACGAATCTCTTGAAGGATTCAATGACAAATACATTTTTTAAGTCACTTGTCGCCACCTACTGGCGGTGTAATTTATAAAATCTTTATTAGGTAGACATCAGGGTTTATATCCGAAATATAAACTTTTATCCCAGTACTTCTATGATAATTTGAATTACTGGAACACAGAAATAATGAAACTGTGTGGTTGAAAAGACTCAGATTTGTATGTTCGCTGTGATCGTACTTGGATTTGTAGACAGTCAAATCGTTGTCATTTAGGAATTAGATTGCCTGGGTGTTTGAACTGAGATCGCAATATTTTAACGATTAAAGGATTAGTTCACTTTTAAATAAACTTTTCCTGATAATTTACTCACCCCCATGTCATCCAAGATGTCCATGTCTTTCTTTCTTCAGTCGAAAAGAAATTAAGGTTTTTGATGAAAACATTCCAGGATTATTCTCCTTATAGTAGACTTCAATGGGCACCAAACAGTTGAAGGTCATAATTAGTTTCACTGCAGCTTCAAATTGTTCAACACAATCCCAGATGAGAAATAAGGGTCTTATCTAGTGAAACCATCGTTCATTTTCTGAAAAAAAATTGAAAATTATATAAGTTTTAACCAGAAATGCTCATCTTGAACTAGCTCTCTTCTTCTTCTCCTCTATTAGAATTCCAGCAATGTAGACGCTGCTAAGCATAATACTGCCCTCCACAGGCCAAAGTTTGAACTAATTGTTATATACTATTGAACTAGCATATTGCATATAAAAATTAGTTCAAACTTTGGCCTGTGGAGGGCAGTAATACACTTAGCAGCGTCTACACTGCTGGAATTCTAATAGAGGAGAAGAAGAAGAGAGCTAGTTCAAGATGAGCATTTCTGGTTAAAACTTATATAATTTTCAATTTTTTTCAGAAAATGAGCGATGGTTTCACTAGATAAGACCCTTATTTCTCATCTGGGATTGTGTTGAACAATTTGAAGCTGCAGTGAAACTAATTATGACCTTCAACTGTTTGGTGCCCATTAAAGTCCACTATAAGGAGAATAATCCTGGAATGTTTTCATCAAAAACTTTAATTTCTTTACGACTGAAGAAAGAAAGACATGGACATCTTGGATGACATGGGGGTGAGTAAATTATCAGGAAAAGTTTATTTAAAAGTGAACTAATCCTTTAAACATGCAGCTTTATTATACTGTAAAACAATGTCATGATTTTACAATATTTTACACAAATTCCATAAGATAAAATATTGTATTCTGAAATTAGTTTTTCTCCATTGGTTTGGCTCATTTCTTGAAACAGAAATTACATTCGCAAAACAACATGGACAAACCTCCAAACCACTTGGCAATTGTTCACAACAGAATTGATTTTTTCATTCATTTCATCAAATTGCAAATGTCTAAGTACATGTCTCAATGTCTCAGTACATCTTTGCAAATGATTAAGTACAGGTAGCCTACATTTAGCACAATTTCCAAGTGAATAGATCTTGTTGATCTAAACTGATTGTTGATTCTCAGTCTAATGGTTGTTCGCTCCAAAACGTGTCAGCATCATTTCATTGTATAAGTCATCACATGCACAATAGTCTGTTCAACTGTCAAAATTAGGCAAGTACATAATACCATGAATGCCATATATGAATCCTTGGAACATTTGATAAATTTATTACAGCAATTGACAGTTATTTGAAACTAGAACTTGAAATGTAACTTGTAAGTCAGTTACTGGTTGTCCATCATTATAACTTTTTTACAATTAAGCAGTGGTTCCCAAACTTTTTTGGCTTCAGTACTCACTTTACCTGATTTGTGTACCCAGGTAATCCAGGTATGAAAGTATTTGATTTATCTGACTTCAACATTTTGCCTAAAAACTGCAGCTTACTGTATGATGCAATTATCATTATAATCCTTATTTTGAAGAATATAACATACAACAAGAAAAAGGGTCAAAGAGCTGCAATTAGTTCCTCCCATGTAAATCTATCGAATACTGTGGGTTTTACTGTAACATTTCAGTAAGTCTAGTCAATGATGATTTTCCCCCTCCCCTTTCTATCAAATACCCCCTGTAGTACCTCTGCATAGGGGTACATGTACCGCAGGTTTGGGACCACTGGAGTAGTGGCCAGTAGTATATTGATCTTGTGGAGAACATAGAATATTCCTATGTAATTGTCTGTAACTGTAGTGTATGACTCTTCTGTATGACTGATTTGATGTTTTCTTTTTTTCCGCTATTGTAGAGAATAATGGCATTGGAAGGAAACGAGCAACCAGTGAAGAACTGTTAGTTGTGAAACTCCAGCTTTATTTACTGCACTGTAGGCTGCATATAATTTTCATTATTTTCTGTTTGTGTGTTTATATTACAGTATATTATGCTGTATACATTTTCTTTTTACTCTGATGTATGGAAGTTACTTTATGTGTGTGAATGATAATGGTTACAATTTCCTTAGCAGTATGAGTGCAATGTGTGATGTCAAACCTTGGAGGCTACTCTTACCCTAAAATCCTATTTCTTTTTTTCAGTTTTATACACAGTTGTATTCTGTTAGCTAGACAAAAAAACAGTACAGTAACCATTGTCAATGAAGGACTGGGCTAAGACTGAAAGGTGGACATGAGGGATATTTCAATGGTCAATGGTCATAGTGACAAAACATCTAAACATTTTGACTTGCAGTGCTTACACAATGTCAAAGGGACAAAGCATTTTGGGGGCACTGACTGTTTAAATGAGAAGGAAATTTAGTTTTGACACATGAGTGAACTGTTTTAGGAGAGGTATGAGCTTTTGCAGGTGAACCATGGTGTTGTGCCGAACCATCCACGTTATTTTGGCAAAAGCACCAAAAGTGTTGAGAACGTCCGGTCTGTTTCAAAAAATGAGCCAAAGCAACTGAGAAGGATCTTTGCCATTTCCGTGGCACTGACTCTTTATATGGGAAAGGAATTTAGTTTTGAAGCATGAGTGAACAGT
The DNA here is from genome assembly GCF_018812025.1 of Megalobrama amblycephala. NCBI lineage: Eukaryota > Metazoa > Chordata > Actinopteri > Cypriniformes > Xenocyprididae > Megalobrama > Megalobrama amblycephala. The sequence goes on from NC_063045.1 coordinate 47,099,522, forward strand.
TTTGGGAGAGATATGAGCTTTTGCAAGTGAGCTATAGTGTTGTGCTGATCTGTAAGACTGTTTTGCCAAATGATCTTAGAGTTTTGAGAATGTAATCTCTGTTTCAAGAAATGAGCCAAACCAATGGAGAAAAACTGTAATGTAGACTAGGTCATTTTTGGCCATAACACAACAAATTACTGTAAAAATACACATATGCAAAAAAAATAAAATAAAATCCTACAGCAGTACTACATTAGCAATACAGTTGTCATCTAATTGTCTACTTGCATTCTTTCAGACAGTAACTTCATGCAATATGTTGACCATTTACAGAATTCACTAATTTCTTGATCTAAAAATGTGGCAAAAATCCCTGGGTGTATATCATTTCAGAAAGCAAAGCAAATATGTCATCTCAACTATGTCCACCTTTCACTTTTTGGCACGTCCAGATCGTCCAGATCAGCTACTATTTTATTTTCCCCATTGAGATGTTGTTATATTGGAAACACACAGGCTTATATTTCTGCACTGATAACACACACACACACACACACACACACACACACACACACACACACACACACACACATATATATATATATATATATATATATATATATATATATATATTAAAGGGGACCTATAATCCCCTTTTACAAGATGTAATATAAGTTTGTTTATTTTTAGCGCTAATGCAGTCTTAACTGCAGAGCATAACAAGTCAAGTGTATGTAAAAGTGAAGTAATTTATTCCCCAGCCCCTATGGACAAAAGGATTACCAGAGTTCAAACTCAAAGCAACAATAATGTTTAAACAATGTTAGCATTTCTTTATAGCTCACTGTAGCTCAGTGGTTAGAGCATGGCACTAGCAATGCCAAGGTCAGGGGTTCGATCCCAGGGATTGCACATACTCAGACACAAATGTATAGTATAATGCAATGTAAGTTGCTTTGGATAAAAGCGTCTGCCAAATGCATAAATGTAAATATTTATATGCAGCAGGAAGCTGAGTGCAGTTCACAATACACAATACTGATGGACCATTTACACTCAGACCATCCAAAGCCACCTGCTTTTAGACGACTGTTGACAGACAAAATTACTTGCATACTAGAATATTAGAGGACATTTACAGAACTTTTTAAACATGGACTTATAGTAAAGGCTACTAAAACAGGAGCAAATAAAAGGACCATCTGTAAATCAAGGCAGAGTATTGATCAGGAAAGACCACTAAAATGAAATAAAACTGAACCCAAAGCCATAAAAGAGAGTAAACAAATGTCCATCCTCTAAAGAAAAAACTGCTCAAGTAGCTGCAGCTAAATAAAATTCCGGCCTAGTGACTCTCTCCATCGGCTCAGAATCTTCCAGACACCTATCAAACACACTGTCAGTGCAGCTGAAGTCTCTCTAGCCCAGAGGAAAACATCACACTGCAGACAATTAAAGCTTTATCACACACACACAACAGCACCATTCAAAAGCAATTTTAAGAACGCATCTCTTGTAAAATCTTGTCCAAAAAAAAAAGAAATCTGTCATAATTTACTCACTCTCATGTCTTTTAAAACCCGAACTAACCCTTTAAAATCTGTCATTATGGTTTAAATGCCACTCATTCCTCTTGTTCTGCTCCCTGCATGCGCTGACAGTCACACTGTAACACATGGACCTCTGCCAGCATATTATTACCAACTTTAACAGCCATCTGTGTCTCTGACTCAGGGGATGAGGTTTTGATAACTCCCCTGTCATTCCTTGTCATTCTATCCACCGTGACAAAAACATGTATATATGTACTGTAGAGAAGTGTGAGGATAAAATCTATCATTGTAGCATTTATATCAACACCAGAATATTTATTCTTACAGTTTTCAAAAACCGTTTTCAGTGTGCTGACAACAAATTGCTATTTATGTAGTTCACACCACCCTTTTAGGTTTACTAGTGACAGGTGGCACAAAGGTGCAAAAACAAAATGAGATTGTAAAACTACCTCCTTCATATAAACAAGTCGAACTTATTTCTAATGTTATTCCTATGAATAACCACTATGTCTGGAGTTGTCTTTGTCTGTATATTCTGTGGAATACCAGCACACACAGATACAGATGCAAGCATGAATGAAAGAAACAGCTATATATTTCATATGCATGCTGAGCATGGTTTGTTGTAATCAGCAAAATGCCATGACAATTTTTAGTGCAGAGTGCATAAAATTAACTTTTTTTTCTTTCTTTTTTTTAAGAAAATGTGAGTAGTGCTTACCCATGCAAAACTCATCAAAACTGGGTGGTTTCCAGGGCATTGATATGTGGTTGCTACAGTGTTCTGGATCAAATTAGTTTACTTTACTTTACTTTATTTCGAGCCATAGAAATAAAAGTATTGTACACAGAAAAATGAATATATTGTACAATATTATACATTATACCCACATTGGGTAAAGAAAAAAAAACAAAACAAAAGAAATAATTCAATAACAGTATCTATAAATATATTTCAGAGATGTTCACAGTTTATCTATTACTATAGCTCAAAAAGGAGTGGGAAGAAGACAGACGTATTTAACCCCACCCCCTTTTCATCCTAATGAATGGTTACCAATATAAAGAACAATATATTTATATACAATATCCGATCTATGTCGTACATTATACCTTAATAATTACATCTAAGTATAGTACATTACACACATATGCAATGTAGATGTTTCTGTCTATGCTTATGATACTTGTCAATATAAATATTACTGTTATAACTCATTACCATCGTTTATCATTATATATCAATATACTAGTTAAAAATTGTGAATAATACTTCCAATTATGTATAATATACTATAACTTACTATTTAAGCATGACAATTGTATTAAATATTTATATTGGCTTAATGGTGTTGATGATAATAATAATTAGTTAAATTATTATGTGTGTTGTTCATTAACGGAGGCCAGGTGTTCTTTTGAAAATTTGGAATGCTTGTTTGGCCTTGACCTTGTTTTAAATTTTTGAGTGTTTTTAATAAAAAAAATAATATGATTTAGAGAACAACGGACAGAGAGAACAACACAAGGACGGATGGATGGATGGACAAATGGACAGATGAACGGATGGGTGGACAAATGGACGTACGGATGATGGATGGATGGATGGATGGATGGATGGATGGATGGACAAATGGACGGGCGGACAGACGGATGATGGATGGATGGATGGATGGATGGATGGATGGACGGACAGACAAGTGGACAGACGGACGGAAGAATGGACAAATGGACGGGTGGATGGATGGACAAATGGATGGACGGATGGATGGTTGGACAAATGGATGGACGGACAAATGGACAGGTGGATGGATGGACAAATGGACGGACAGATAGATGGACAGATGGACAAATGGATGGATGGATGGATGGTGGATGGACAAATGGAGAGATGAATGGATGGACAAATGGATAGATGAATGGACAAATGGATGGACGGATGGATGGTTGGACAAATGGACGGAAGGATGGATGGACAAATGGAGAGATGAATGGATGGACAAATGGATGGATGAATGGACAAATGGACGGACGGATGGATGGTTGGACAAATGGACGGAAGGATGGATGGACAAATGGATGGACGGACAAATGGACAGGCGGATGGATGGACAAATGGACGGACAGATAGATGGACAAATGGATGGATGGATGGTGGATGGACAAATGGACAGACGGACGGATGGGTGGACAAATGGACGTACGGATGATGGATGGATGGATGGATGGATGGATGGATGGATGGATGGACGGACAAACGGACGGACGAACAGACAAGTGGACAGACGGACGGAAGAATGGACAAATGGACAGGTGGATGGATGGACAAATGGATGGACAGATAGATGGACAGATGGACAAATGGATGGATGATGGATGGTGGATGGACAAATGGAGAGATGAATGGATGGACAAATGGATGGATGAATGGACAAATGGACGGACGGATGGATGGTTGGACAAATGGACGGAAGGATGGATGGACAAATGGAGAGATGAATGGATGGACAAATGGATGGATGGATGGACAAATGGACAGACGGATGGATGGTTGGACAAATGGACGGAAGGATGGATGGACAAATGGATGGACGGACAAATGGACAGGCAGATGGATGGACAAATGGACGGACAGATAGATGGACAAATGGATGGATGGAGGATGGACAAATGGACAGACGGACGGATGGGTGGACAAATGGACGTACGGATGATGGATGGATGGATGGATGGATGGATGGATGGATGGACGGATGGACGGACGGACAAATGGACGGACGGACAGACAAGTGGACAGACGGACGGAAGAATGGACAAATGGACGGGTGGATGGATGGACAAATGGATGGACGGATGGATGGTTGGACAAATGGATGGACGGACAAATGGACAGGTGGATGGATGGACAAATGGACGGACAGATAGATGGACAGATGGACAAATGGATGGATGGATGGATGGATGGATGGATGGTGGATGGACAAATGGAGAGATGAATGGATGGACAAATGGATGGATGAATGGACAAATGGACGGACGGATGGATGGTTGGACAAATGGACGGAAGGATGGATGGACAAATGGAGAGATGAATGGATGGACAAATGGAGAGATGAATGGATGGACAAATGGATGGATGAATGGACAAATGGACGGACGGATGGATGGTTGGACAAATGGACGGAAGGATGGATGGACGGACAAATGGACAGGCGGATGGATGGACAAATGGACGGACAGATAGATGGACAGATGGACAAATGGATGGATGGATGGATGGATGGTGGATGGACAAATGGAGAGACGAATGGATGGACAAATGGATGGATGAATGGACAAATGGACGGAAGGATGGATGGACGGACAGACAAATGGACAGACAGGTTTAGGTGTTAGTGTTCCGGTTAGTGTAAGTTGACATGTCTCTGAAAAGTTACTTATAATCAGTAGAAAGGCTGTTGGGAGAGCAGACAGTTAACTAATACTCTACTATTACTCTACTATTACTCTAATGAGAATTTGAAGTTAACATGTGGTTGCAGAGTTACTTATAGTTAGGAGAATGTTTAAAGTGGACGAAATGAAGCGTTACCAAAAATTCTGGCACTACATGTTTGATGCTCATGTTTAGTCCGCATCTGGCTATTTTATTTCAGCAAATATCTCCAACATGTCTTCTTGTCTAGCAATTTCAGATGGGTGATCTATAAAAGCCTGCCCTTGTTTCATTTACAGTGAGTAAAAGATGAAAAGTTAAATGGGTAAAACAGCTTCCCTAAAACAGTGTCAAGGGTGAACGTGAAACGTTCCATGACCCTACTGTGAGGCTGTCATTCAGTGCATCAACACTGCTCCATTACCTCCTGCACCCTCTTGTCAAGATTACAAAAAAGCTTTCACTTCAAATGCATGTTTAAGGGTTTTCCTCACAGGGCTTTGGGAGGAATAAATGGAGGGGGGAAGAGTAGGAGAGGAGAGGAGAGGATGGATTGTGGAAGAGAGGTAGAAGTGCTATGTTTTTCTTTCACAGTTTTACAGCATGAAAGGAAGTTTGCAACACTCTGCTTCCTGTCGTACATGCTGCACTGGGTCTGCTGAATGTCCAATAACAGAAGGACCATTAGCTCAAAGCATGTGTCGGGGGGTGTGCGCACGCAGGCGAGTTGAAAGAGACACAGATGAGCAGCCCAAAACTATTCCTCTTCCCTGGCACTGCGACATTCAGCCATCTGAATACACAATTTACATAGAGATATGTAAATATGGCATATTCTCTCAGCCCCCATCTTGAAAGCACGCACACACACACGTACCCGAACCAGGCTAATTGTTCCTTTTAAGAGGCAAAATGAGAACAGTATCTCATTGTGCAGGCAGACGATGGAGAGAGAGAGAGAGAGAAATAGAGGGATCTCTCTGGAATAGGAGGCAGGGATATTTTCCAATTATTCAGCCTTTCTCTGTTATCCCAGAGGGCAAGCTCTGGAGCGCGAGAGAGGCAAAGAGAAAGTCGCACTCGTTTATTAGTATTAGGGGCCTCTTCTGTTTTTCCTCCCAGGCCTGTGGTCCCTACACACAGTGGCAGAACACACACACACACACACACACACACACACACACACACACACACACACAGAAAAACGTACAGGGTGGCAAATGGAAGGGCATTAGGGGAATTAAGAAAACCACAGAGGTACAACGGTCCCCAAAAAGTATTTGGATGCTTAAATCATGTTCAAAATATATGAATGTCATTGTTTTTAGATACTAAAATAAAACCAAGAGGCATTTATTTTAAAGAAAGATAAGTCAAGCCACCTTTGTACAATACAGGGCTACGTTTCCAAAAGCATCGTAAGCCTAAGTTGATCATAGAGACCATATTGACCACTTATGATGCGAATCAGCTATGAAGAAGCTAGGCAGAAAACAGTGGTGTCATCAAGATTTGTTCTCATCCAATAGTATTAGTGCAGTCAAATCAATATTACTGAATATTAAGTGTATTTTAAATCCATAGTCAACTTGCTCAAAATGGGACAACAGCCCCAAACTCAAAGCTACAGTATTATTTGTGATTTGGCAACATGTGACCTGCTTATTGCTGTGTAACATTAACACTCATGCATGTTCATCTCACAGCTGTGTAGAATATATGGCTGATTGGTATGTCTACCTGCTCTCCTCCCATGATAGACCAGAGGTGGTCTGTGCCCTGTATGGACACATCTGACTGCATATTTAATGCCTTCTCTAGCACTGCATGTTGGCATTACTGTGATGTAGGTTATTACATTACCTCAATGACTGCAGCGGCTGCTGTACAGAGATGAAGCTGTACATCAAACCTCCACGCATCTCACCAGAACTGCAATTCAAGGACCTCTTCCTTGATTTTCTTTCGGTCTGTCTATCTGTGTGGACAAGCGGTGAACGTGATTTCACCAAGTACAAGTAGTTCCTGGATCAACATCTTTGTTGATCCAGGAACAACATTCCAAGCAACCAATCAGATTTGAGGGACAAGTTTACAGTTTATGTCAAATTTAGGCTTACAACCAGCGTTAGGTGCTTCTGATATTCACCTATTATTTCCCTCTGATTTTAGGGATAAGTTATGGGTAGGGGTAGGTTTAGGGGTAGGAATATAGGTTAGGACTAAATTTTCAGACAGAATGTTGATCCAGGATCAACAAAATAAAAAGCATCCATCCATCTATCCTTATACTCCTTTTGAAAAATAGAATTTGCATCATTGGGTGAACTAGTCCCAAAAGTTTATCTTTGTAATTACACAAAAAATAAATTAACATTGGTACATATTGTTAGAATTAAGCTTTAATAAAATTAAATACAATAATGGGGATAAGAAAAATAAACTTAAATTAAGAGACTTAATTTAACGAGTTAGTTCACCCAAAAATAACCAAAAAGTTGCCCTGACACACCAAACCGACGCTCGACACCCGGCGGCCAAGTAGCACGTCCGTTCTGCACCTGCGTAAGAACAAAGTCCCTTTAAAGGATTACTCCACTTTTAAATAAACTTTTGCTGATAATTTACTCACCCCTATGTCATCCAAGATGTCCATGTCTTTCTTTCTTCAGTCGAAAAGAAATGAAGGTTTTTGATGTAAACATTCTAGGATTTTTCTCCATATCATTCATTTCAATGGGCACCAAACGGTTGAAGGTCCAAATGGCAGTTTCAGTGCAGCTTCAAAGGGCTTTAAACGACACCAGACGATGAATAAGGGTCTTCTCTAGCGAAACGATTGGTCATTTAAAAAAAAAAAAAAGTTTAAGTTTTATAAGCACAAATGCTGACCTTGCTCTTTTCTCCGATGCGCATTCGTGGCGTCACGTAATACGCAATTACGTTGAAAAGGTCACGGTTGACGTAGGCGGAAGTATCGAGTCAGTGTTTACATTACAAATGTGCGGAAGGAGGATCATATACACATATTCAAATGTCTTTGTGTCAGTTTATTGTTTAACCCTTTGAGCGGTACGTTCCCACATATGGGATGTTTATTTCTGTGCCCGTGGGCGTACGGTTCCACATATGGGATTTAGAATGTTCAGCGACGTCACATAACTGCTAGATTCAAACTGTGCTTTCGCGCTCTGGCTGAAAGACGGACGCGCGCTCTCTTGTCATCACAGCTATGCAGTGTTTTCAGCCACATAATGTTTCTTTTAAGGTTTCAGACATTTAGATACGCATAAGCACCATTAAACAATACATTTGGAGTTTATAAAATACACACTGATGTCAGACGTCAGTGGAAGCATCAATAAACAGTGGATTCAAATATAATTTGCCGACATTTATTCATATCAGACACACAATGGGTCTAAGTAACTATAAAGTTTACTCTCTTATTCTTCCAGTTCACCAGCCACTTACTTGCATATATTTCAGGAGAAACTGATGTATTCACCTGCTGTAAATCAGAAAACTTAGTCGACTGACGAACAAAAACTGCCCGACGGCCGACCATCGGCTTGCTGTGTTCCGGGCTTTAGACTTTCGTTCATCTACGGAACACAAATGAAGAACTTTTCAATGAAATCTGAGAGCTCTATTGACAGCCTATGTAACCAGTTTCAAGCCCCAGTCTGCGCCAAAAAAAAATAAAAAATTAAAATTGTATAATATTTACAAAATATTAATCTCCAACGCGTGTTCAGGAGAGCAACACGTGTTGTGTTGGTGCGAGGGCCGATGTTCCGTGAACGAACATTTGAGATTAATATTTTGTACATAAAGTGGCGTTTTTTGCACAAACAAAGCACTGTCGTTGCTTCATAATAAATATATATATATATATATATATATATATATATATATATATATATATATATATATATATATATATATATATATATCGACATTAACGCTTGTCTGGGACAAGTGGATTTTTTGAAGGGACAAGTGAAAGAGAATTAGCCTGATTAAAACATCAATAACAACAAAATACCTAGGGAATCACCAACTAGGCTATGGAGTGATTCTGATTTTATTACATTTAGTGAAAGTGGCAGCACACAAGCGTAGCACACAAAGAAACTCAGTTCCAAAAATTCCAAAATGTGTAGTTTTATAACTTATGGCACAGTAGCCTAAGCAACATCACACAACCAAGAGTGCTGTTTTCCTAAATAACATCACAACTGAAAATGTGACACTGATTTCATATGACAGTTCAATAAACAAGCAGGGCCTATTGTTAATTTTAATGCCACTTACATTTTAGATGCAATATTGATGGTTTTGTTCAATTTCAGCAATAAAAATAGTTCCAAACAAAGATCCCAGGCTTTGCAGCAGAATCATATCATCTCACAGAAACACTCAGACGTGTTTCATACTGTATGATGCAGTGTTTTGAACAAATCGGTTGAGTCAAAGATTCAATGACCCATTCATAAACAACTGCCTCATTCTTGAATGAATTGGCCATTTGATAGAATGGTTTGAATGAATGACTCAATGACTCACTCATTAAGACAGTCACTTGCCACTACTGGCGGTTTAGTTTCATGTATAAAAATCAAATAATCCCCCCCCCCCAACATTTCTGTGTAAGTGATTTAATTTGATTGGTAACAGCCCTATAGTGTCTCATAATTCTAACTAAATTTATTGATCAAATTTAATCATTTGAAATGAAAGATGAAGCATACATGTAATAAGATTAGGGGCAAAAAATGCCCTTTATAAAGGTGAAAAGAAATGCCCTTGGGGTTAATATCACAAATATGCAGATTTAAATATGTCAAAGCTGACAGAACACTGATAAGAATATTGCTTCAGAATATATATAATATTATTTTAATATTATTATATGAATATATAAAAATAATTACATTTTTATATAAAAAACGAATTTAAAATGATATATTTGCAGTGCAGTAAATCACCGGGTTCGAATTTTCCATATTTAAGTAGAAATTGAACTCACTGCGTCATTTTCCTACCTGACAACAACTTTAATGTGTGCTGGACAAAGACAGTATTCAATTATTTCTTCATTTTCTAATGTCTCACAGCAGCCAACAAGATGCTTTATTTTATCATTCCATGTCTATAAATAGAGACGGAAACTGAAACAGCGATAAGAGAAAAGAATAAACAAAGCACCTTGTAGGGAAGAAGTGACATCCTGATTCTTGATCATTTTCAGCAGGTAAATAATTTTCCACAGAAAATTGTGTGTCTATGTCATTGGCTTGTCAGGCCTATTGTCCTTGAGCAATGATGCTGCCTGCTTGCATGTCTGAGGAAAAAAAAATACACCCATATCACAATGAGAAACAAATTGCACTGTCGCTCTGAATGAATTGAGTGGACAGAAATCACAGGTTTCCTCCACTAAACATTTGACTGAGCTGCGGCTGTGAATTGCTTTGATGCATGCCATAAATCCAGGAGTGGGATGGATTTTTGCATCCGGAAAAAATGGAGAGAAGACCGGCACATTTCTGCAGTAGTTTTCACCGAGAGTGCACTCTATGTGTGTGTGCCGAGGAGGAGTTCAGGAAGAGTCAGAGAATTACAGGCTATCATAGCCAAGTGGGTGTCAAATTATCCTTTCAGCGCATTTACACCATCACATGTTCCTCTGTGTGAGTGTGTGAGAGTGTGTGTGCCCCCTAACCCAGCTGCATCTCCACTATAATGAGCTTCACTGAAGATGGAGAGAGGGTGTGAGAGAAAAAGAAAATCTGTGTATGTGTGTGTGTGTGTGTGTGTGTGAGAGAGAAGAGTGATAGCACAATACCATGTCAATAAGCACCAGTTTTTAACATGTAGGGTGAATTCAGGGTGATTGGGACATTTTTTGCCATTGAGATGAATTGGAAAAAATGTCCCAATCAACCTTAATTCACCCTATTTTAATGGCCAATTTATTACTCTGACATGTCTATAATTTGTATGTACCCAATTTTACTTAGGCCTACTTTAAATGTATATATATTTTAACATTAAAAATAGGCTATATTATATATTTTTTAAAATAATAATAATAATAATAACACCATGTCAATAAGAACCAGTTCTGAACATGTATTCTAATGGCCAATTTAGTGACTATACTGTCACATCTCCATCTGCTCATCTTCAACAGTCCAGTTATCTATACATTTCCCAGCATTCCTCCTGTTTATCACCTGCACTCGCCTGACCATCACCCACCCCTGTTTCCCATCAGCACTCCAATCTGCACCAAGACAAGAGGCTTGTTCGAGATGCATCGGCGCTGCGCAGACCGATCGGCGTATGACATCAAAGTACCGCGAGAGTGATTGGAGAGCATTCAACTCCCTGTGCTTTTGATTCGCTCTCGCGGTACTTTGATGTCATACGCCGATCGGTCTGCGCAGCGCCGATGCATCTCGAACAAGCCTATGAGCACACACCTCACAGTTGCTCTGTCTGGTCTCAACTATGGACAACAAACTACTTAGCCACTCTACTTACCTTTTGGATCTCCCTGTGATTCTCCAGCGATCACCTGTAAGCTACTCTTTGGAATATTACACATACCTGTCTACTCACCATACTTCTGTGAAGAGGTGAGTGCTCTCTCTACACTGCTGCTCCAGTCATCATTGCTCTGCTATCACCCTGGTAAAGGAAAAGAGACTTTTCAAAGAGAGTTCATTTTCATCCGCTCATCATTATTCTCACTGTTCCATTACTCACCTGCTTGCTGTTAAATTCTTCACTGTCAATAAATACCCTGTTTAGGTTTAACCTTATTTCTTTCTCTGATTCTGGTGTTCCCTGACATATATAATTTAGGAATTTACAAGGTACAGTCACTTGTCAGAATAATTAATAGGCCATTTATTATTATTATTATTATTATGTAGCTATATTATTATTATTATTATTAATAATAAATGGCCTATTAATTACTCTGACAAGTGACTACCTTGTAAATGCCTGCATTTACATAAAATATATTTTTTATATTATATCTATTATAATAATGATTTTTATATATATTAAAAATTTGTGTCCTTTTTTGTGTGTGTATTTATATATTAGGGCTGTCAAAATAACGCGTTAATTTCAATTAATTAATCTGAGAAAAAATAACGCGTTAAAAAAAAAAAAAACGCAGATTAATCCATTCCGTATTGACCTTTGAACCTGGAGCCGTTCTCGTGCGCGCGAGCTCTTTCAAAGTAAGCACCGTCTTTGCACTCTCTCTACCTCACACATAATAATCTAAATCAACTGACACAATGCTAAAAGTTCGTAAGACCGAATCCATGTTTTACGAGGCGCATTCAGAGAATGTTTTTCCTGAATAACCGCTGGTTGTGAATAGTGCTAAAAAGAACGTCACCTCATCTTCTCTGACAGGCGCCCTGCACGTGCAGTTGACAAAAACCACACTTTCAGTAAACAAAAAGAAAATCCTATCCAGTGGTGAAGTGTTTTCTGTGTTGACAAATCTTTTGTGATGTCCATAACAGTCGCGATTCGCATTTCGCACGCAACGCGTCAACATCCGCTAATGTCCGATTCACGATCTAATGACTCATTTGAACAGATTCATTTTAATGAATCATGACAACAACTGATCTGTGTCCACACGGTCTATAACGAATCAATTACTCGAACAACTCTGAAATGAGAACGTAAGTGTGCTTACCCCATTTAGCAAGAGTGGTTAGTAAAATTAGCCTTAATAATCCACAATATTTTCAGGTTATTTAAATGACAATGTGTAGTAAATTAGGCCTACCTATAAAATCAGTTAGTTTAGACTGGAGTGAGGTGAAACCAGAACAAAGCAAGTTGTTGTTAGCTAGGTGCATTCAATTGTATATGGTAGAAAATTATAATATTAGTTAATATAACTTCTAAATGCTACTTTTTAATACTTTTCAGGTTTAGCAAAAAAACATCTTCTCTTACAAAGCTATAAAATCACCTTGTTTTTTTTTTTAGTTTCGATTGACAGACCTAATATATATATGTATGTGACTATACTTTGTAAATACCTAATTTTATTTTAATTTATATGTAATTTTATTTACATTTAATTTATTTCATTAAAAAAATAATATATTAATTATATTATTTCTTAAATAACTATGAAAATAGAAATTGATCTATTTTGATACAATATACACTTTGGCACTGTTAATACTGAATGGCCAATTTTTATGTAAATGTATATAATTATTTGGTTTATTTACAAATATATATTGAATATATTATTATTTTTATAATAATTTATGAAAAAAAAAATTAACTTTATTGTCTATTTCAATGCAATATATAATGTGAATGTTAATAAAGCTGTTTACAGTTGACTGTATATGTGTGTGGGAGACAGAAAGAGTGAAAGTATAACACTTGTTTGTGACCACATTAACATCTCTGTGTTCACTGTTGGCTCCCCTTGCATCATGCATCAGGGCTCTGTGTGTGAGCATCTCCTAAAGTCCTGTCCAACAAACAGAGTAGGATGTTACAACTGCAAAGGAAAGATGAACCCAATAAACAAGAAATTCTTAGAACAAAGAACAAAAGAACAAACAGACAGAATAATGTTTGCAGGCTAAAATCTGAGAGGGTTTAAGCCAGAAAAAAGGCAGTAAAACAATACAACATAAAGGTGCATAGCACATCTACAACTGCATGATGACATTTTGACAATAAGGAGTGAAACCTTATTGTGTGTGTGTGTGTGTGTGTGTGTGTGTTCAGTGGCCTTAAATTAACATCTGAAAACTTCAACTGTAAAAAAAGAGAGAAAATATCTTAAAGAGTGATTTAGAGTGACAAACAGACTCAAACGAATGAACATAATATGCTAACCTTGTGTTTTTAGGCAGACAAAAAGTGTAATAGACTTAAACTGCTGGCATTTGGATGTAATCGGATTTTGAATAACTTCTGTGATTCAACACCAAAAGACAAAACACTATATGCGGTCACCATGAAAACTATGTCTGTGCAAAGATAAGCAAAGACATTATGCATGAATGTTTAGGTAATGGTCAGTTTGTTTAACTCTTATGGGTCATTTTCACTCAGTTTCAGTAATATCGCATTTAGTTTAGTCCGCATCAGTATGAGAAGTCACTTCAATTATATCTGACAATTTTCTGATATGACAACATAACGGTTTCATTTTTATGTAGTATTATCTACAGGGAAGTTAAAAATAATGTACTTATCCTTTTCTACACAGCCTTGATTAAAAAAAAAAAAAAAATGGCCAAACCAGCCAACAAGGCTGTTTAATTCATCCTAAGGTAATGAACTGAAAAATCGATCCAATTTTCATAATGGTTTTCAATGACCTTACAAAAGAATTTCACTTCTCTGTTATATAGCATCATATTAAACAGTTCAGCTTTTAATGCTGACCTAACACGGCCATAAATGAATCATTTAAGATGATGGGAGAGCAAACTATAAAGTTCAAAAGCTGAAACATATGGCTATCTGAAATTTAATGTGTATTCATAAGATAAATGAAGCCGAGTGTTAAAGCAGGACAGTGGCCTTTAAGGATAATGGAAGGATACTGCTCATATAATTTTAAGGTTTTGGCATTTAAAATGAAACACATCACTAGCAGTACATGTTAGATCAACTGCTTTTAAGTAAATTTTTAATAGGGTGATCATATTTTATTTCATTCATATGAAAGGAGTCCTAAATATTTTTTTTTAGGGCACATCTGGTGTCAGATTTTTTTTTTCCCAGCCAGCTTTTGTTGCTTTTCTGTTTAGGTAGTGAAACTGGTTCACAGTTGAAGGGTAATGAACATCAAAATAAGTTTATTAGTGATTTCATTACAGGCAGAGCGGTGTTTGTATTCTAAAACCTCAAGGTGAGAAACTTGACCTCCTGCCAGAATAAAAGGTGCCCTTAAAAAGGAGGCAGTCACATTTGTGTCAGCTCTCATTTGAAGCATGGGACACATCTGAAGGCTTTTATTGTTATCTTTAAAAAGGCCATTGTCCTCTCTCTCCAGGCCTCCATCAGCACTATAAAAATGACAGCAAGTCGACGTTACAGAGATTTAGGGCAGACGCAGCGGGCTCGGTTTTCCTTCTCTTCCCCTCTAATGAGTACAGTTTGTAGTCTCAGAGCTCCGGGCACATGAAGGCTCTGATAATGAGAGAAACAGCCGCTGGGGAAATCCTGTCTCACACAGTGTCATTCAGGTCTGCCTTGTGCATTTCCAGGCTCTGTTCTCTGAGGGCACACTTCAGATTACTGTATTCTTTATAGACTTGTTGGTGGTGTTTGCTAAGGCAAGTATCAGTATTACTAGCACTCAGTGTTAGCGGTGTATTCAAATCCATAACTCTAAGCATTTAACTTTAGCGTGTAACTCATAACCTTACTTTTTGTACTACAGACATGAATCACACCTCAAATCACATGATTTGTTGACAAGAAGTGAGCTAGTACGTTTCTATGTGATTGGATGTCAGTCAATAAACCATTCAAATAATAACAAAACAAAACAAAAGAAATCATAGACTTACATTGAAAGAGGGACCTGAGTCAGAGACATGGGTGCGGGCTCTTTTGACTTGGGTTGCGTTTAACTCCACTTTTAGACATTGGCTGCATTCCAGTTCATTCCCTTGCTAACTTCACTCAGTCTCGTTGACTGCGTTCCAATCCACTTTTAGACACACACTCGCAAACTTCCCTAAGCACTTCCCCTCAGGGGAATCCCTGCCTCCATTTTGAAGTGCATTCCACTTCATGAAGTGGATGAGGGAAGTTTATATGGACAGGCCCTCGCTCCCTTGATTTTGACCGAGGGAGCGAGTCTACTTCATAGGCCCTGTCCCAAATGGCACCCTAAAACCTAACGATCTTCCTCTGAGTCCGCACTTTCATGACGTAATGCCACTTTGACTGCCGGGTAAAGTCCTCTGCGTAGCTCACAGTCTTGCGGGCTCAGCAGAAGTGCGCATCGAGGGCGCATTGCAGCCGCAAATGGGACACCCTTCGGTCTTGTGGACTTAACGGACACGCACACGCAGCGGCCGTTGTAAATCCACAAGACCGAAAGTGCAAATGAAGTGTGCCATTTGGGACAGGGCCATATTTACACTTCAGGTAGCTCTATATACCACAATGCAACACAATTGTGACGTCAACGCAAATCACGTTTAATTTACCCCACCACAAACAACTCTATGATATATTGATATATATATATATATATTTTTTAAATATTTAAAACAACCCATACACGCCTATATACGTATAGAATGCTGCATTCAACAATTTCGTAAGGAAAAATAAATAAATAAATAAATCAACTCCATAGCGGATTTTCAAGTGATCAAGGGCTTAGTACGTTTCAATTCAGCCCATTGCAAAGGTCCCGCCAGTAGTGGAGCCCCTGCCCCTTTGATCGCGAAAGTGAAAGTGCCCCCCTGAACACGATTTCTACCACGGGTGAACATTCACACCCCCTCAACACCCCAGACCCCAACGCGATTTCGGACGAGGGACAGCAATCACCTGCCTCCCCTCCCTAAACAACTTTCTTAGCAACTGCTATAATAAATTGTATAACATCAACAAACAAAAAAATAAGATGAAAATAAAATAAATGAAAATAACATGCTTTGGCCTACTCCTTTTTTTGTGTGCTCAGATCCATCAAGCCCGAAAACCAAACTCCAGTTACTGTAATCAGCATTCCCTCTGTCCAAGTTGCATTCAAAGGTCCTGAGAGGTCAAGCTTCCTCCAGACAGGTAGATGGTTAAATTGGCTGCCCCCTCACGATGCAGAAGGGATGACACACAATCTCAGCCACCCTGCAGATTCAGGAAGGTTAAAGGAAACATAATGAGTAGTAACAGTGAATGACAAAATCTCCTAAAGATAAAAACTGTGAATCTAAATTTATTTTTGATGCAAAAACTTGAGAAAATGAGATCCAAGCAGTCCAGCAATGATTATGTCAGAGATCAAATTTGAATAAAGAATAACAAATTTATTAATTGAAAATTATAGAGACAAACAAATTAATTAATTAATGGCTCTTTGTTAGTTCCAGGAAATAGGCCCACCTCTAAAGGCATCTAGAGTATGAAAGAATAGCACCTCTCTCTATCTCCTCTTCTCTTGCAATGATCATTAGTGGAACACAAGAGAGGAGGAGAAAAGAATAGGTGCTGAGTCGTGAGTGGAGCTGTCACAATAGTGCCAAAGCAGCTCTCTGCTCTGAGACCATCGCCTGCTAAATCAGTAATAGTGCTAAACTAGCCTGTGAGAACAGACCAGGACACACAGCTCATGAGCCAGAGCATGCTTTATGATTCTTGCTCAAATCATGCATTCATTCAAAATTAGGCTTATCCTTAAATGTTATTTATATATAATGTGTGTGTGTGTGTGTAACAGAGTTTAAATTGTTAGTTAAATTCAGCATAAATTGGGAAAACTCGCCATTGGTTGTTGCGTTTGTGCACATGATATTGCGGGGCGGAGCTATATCGGCAGTGTTGCCAACTCTGCAGTTTTCTTGTGAAATTGGGCTACATTTACACAGTTGCAGTGGGTTGAAGCGACCCCAAATAACATGATATTTAGCCCCTGGGATGCTAATTTTACCTGGGAACCCCAGCAAAAACGCAGATTTTACCCCCTGGAAGTGGAACAATTTTTACCGTGGGACCCCCCCTGAAACGCGATTGGGCTAGTTTTGAAAAGCCTTCATGGGGAGTTTGATTGACAAGCAATCTAACCAATCAGGGGTGCGTTTCCCGAAAGCATGGTTAGCCAACTATGGTCATAAGTCCCATTGAACTCTATTGGTAACGACGGAACTTGCGACCATAGTTCGCTTTGGGAAACGCACCCCAGAATGCTGAATGCACCAAAAATGATGTGTACTGACGTCTCTCTGCATTTGAAACAACTTTCCTTCTCATGTTTATTCATGTTTATTTGATGCTATAAATGAACTAGTAGGAAGAGATTATCAGTTTACAAGCCTCTTGAGCTGAGGCGCTACAGCAATCTGTCACGACCATGGTCACGACACATTAAAGAGCCACAAAACGGTTTTTATTGTTTGAATTTCTTAAAAAAAAAAAACTACACAATTTGAAAGCTGGGACTTTGTTTAATATCATAAGTAACCTGCTTTGTCTTGTTTGTCGACGTGTTGTCCGTATCCTCTTTGCTCTGCGATGTATTTTTCACTGCGTGTGGCGTGACAGCGCCATGGCTTGTCGGACAAAGCAATAGTAACTAAGGGGGGGAGGGGGTCTTTGCGAAGGGTCAATTGGTTGGTTTTTGTTGTGAAAACCTGGCAATCATGTTGTTATCAGCAGAGTCGCATATCTCGTCCTGCTGGTAAGTCGCGTCATTGATTTCTCCGACTTAAAACTAAGTTTGGATTGTTTTCAAGGCCAAATTTAAACTTTAAACTACACACAAGTTTACTAATTTTGTTTGTCAACTCCTAGTTGTGTTAGTCGAGTAAAATATCTGTTATTTGTGACGATAAGATGAAGAGTGTGTTAATTGGCTAGCTTGTGAACCCGGAGACTCTGTTTATTTCATTTATGACTTCATGCAACATCAATGCACTGTATGCTAATCAGCCTTTTGGTCCTGTTTTTCCAATCCCAGGTATGTGTATTATTAGGTTTTGTCATGTTCTGTATTAAAATAATATCAGCCCTAGTTGAGTGTTAGCTATTAGCACATGTGCTGTATGCTCTCGCACGTGCTGAAGTGTGTGTTATATTTCATTTATACAAAATATGTAAAATATTGGTCACTTAAAGGGTTAGTTCACCCAAAAATTAAAATAATGTCATTTATTACTCACCTTCATGCCGTTCCACATCGGTAAGACCTTCATTCATCTTAGGAACACAAATTAAGATATTTTTGATAAAATCCGATGGCTCAGTGAAGCCTGCATAGCCAGCAATGACATTTCCTCTCAAGATCCATTAAAGGTGCCCTAGATTACGTTTTTAAAAGATGTAATATAAGTCTAAGGTGTCCCCTGAATGTGTCTGTGAAGTTTCAGCTCAAAATACCCCATAGATTTTTTTTATAAATTTTTTTAAGCATCATTTAATTTGGGGCATCATTATAAACGCGCCGATTTTATGCTGCGGCCCCTTTAAATCCCGCGCTCTCCGCCCACAGAGCTCGCGCTTGCCTTAAACAGTGCCTTAACAAAGTTTACACAGCTAATATAACCCTCAAAATGGATCTTTACAAAGTGTTCGTCATGCATGCGGCATGCATGCGTCGGATTATGTGAGTATTGTATACTGTTATATTGTTTACTTCTGATTTTGAATGAGTTTGATAGTGCTCCGTGGCTAACGGGTAATGCTACTCTGTTGGAGAGATTTATAAAGAATGAAGTTGTTTATGCATTATACAGACTGCAAGTGTTTAAAAATGAAAATAGCGACGGCTCTCTTGTCTCCGTGAATACAGTAATAAACAATGGTAACTTTAACCACATTTAACAGTACATTAGCAACATGTTAACGAAACATTTAGAAAGACCATTTACAAATATCACTAAAAATATCATGTTATCATGGATCATGTCAGTTATTATTGCTCCATCTGCCATTTTTCGCTATTGTTCTTGCTTGCTTACCTAGTCTGATGATTTGGTTGTGCACATCCAGACGTTAATACTGGCTGCCCTTGTCTAATGCCTTTTATAATGTTGGGAACATGGGCTGGCATATGCAAATATTGGGGGTGTACACCCCGACTGTTACATAACAGTCGGTGTTATGTTGAGATTCGCCTGTTCTTCGGAGGTCTTTTAAACAAATGATTTAAAAGAAATGATTTATATAATTTATATAAGAAGGAGGAAACAATGGTGTTTGAGACTCACTGTATGTCATTTCCATGTACTGAACTCTTGTTATTTAACTATGCCAAGATAAATTCAATTTTTCATTCGAGGGCACCTTTAATGTACTAAAAACATATTTAAATCAGTTCGTGTGAGTACAGTGGTTCAATATTAATATTATAAAGTGACAAGAATATTTACAACCAAAAATATATTTTTTATATATATTTTTTTTTTGTCAGATGCTATCTGTATTTAAAGGTGTAGAATGCATGAATGAACAGGTTAGTAAAAAAACACGAGGAGAAGCATTGGGATAATCAGCAATCAGACATTCGCATTCTGATGCGATTAGGTTCTTTCTATAAAGTAAAAGCAGCGTGAACATTCATCAAAGCATCTCCTTTTGTGTTCTACAGAGGAAAGAAAGGGTTTGGAACAAAATGAGGGTGAATAAACAATGATTGAAATTTCATTTTATGGGTGAACTATCCCTTTAAGATGCAGTTGTAAGTGTTTCTTAGTGGAAGGGCACCTCCACAGACATGCTCTCGAGTGGCCACTGCCCTTGTCATGCCTTTGGATCGGACAGAGAGAAAGGTCTATTCACAACACCAGTGGACAAACACAAGGCGACACTATTTTTCTGTGCCTTCCAGTCAAAATTTAAATGTTCCTATAAAGTCTCATCTCCAAAGCTAATACAAATGCTGTCTCAAAATCTCATTTGACACGCGATTCAATGCAGTTGTACGCTGACAAATGGACAAGCCGATCAGATTTGGTGACAGACGGATTTTTCCTCCCTTTAGTAGCTTTGATTTCATTTCACGGAGCTGAATGAAATGTGAGTCAGACGCTTGAACATCATCTATCACAATTCAGTATGTCAACGGCAGCCTGACACAAATTCTCATTTGTTTGATGGCCACGAGCAAATGCATTCAATTAGTTGCAATGAATGGTGAGGCTGACTCTCTGCCGCTCACATGCTGGGCTGTCTGAGCGACAGTCTCTCACAATGGTTATCAGAACCTTCCTTCCTGCCCTTTTTATGTCAGGCTTTGAATCAGACATCAGCCTACTCTTTTGAAGCTATTTGAGACACATTCACATAAACAGTTCTGCCACTTTTTCAAACAGTATTTCAGGAAAAACGCATCTTATTCTGTTACCACCAACAATCTAGTTTAACCAACAAATGTGTGAAAATTGTACTTTTAGGTGTACAACAGCTTGTCACTAGGGCAGTACATTCAAAGGGAAAATGTTTGCACATTTTTTTAAAAGCAATGTCAGCAGCAGGACATCTTCATAATGTGAACAATGTAACAAAAGTCATACGATAAAAAAGGCAGTGGCTATTTACACTAAGTGCAAATAGCTGTAGATGCTATTTAGACTAAGTGAAAATAGCAATATATTCTATTTACACTAAATGACAATAGCAGCATTTTCTTACTGATATGCTATTTACACTAGGTGAAAATAGTGATAGCTTATATTTACACCATGTAAAAGCATCAGTTCTTTGAAATAAGAGTATATGGTAATAAGATGCTATCTATACCTTATATTGGCATTTGCACCTCAGTATTTATGTACATTAACGGGATGCAATAATATCATAGAGTTTAAATGATTATATTTATTAAAATTATTAAATGGATACTTCCTTATTGGGAGAATAAAATCCCTCCCTACACCTTCCCCTAACCCTACCCAATAAATACTTTAGAATTTTATTAAACACTCGTTTGCAGTTTATTTCCATTTTTAGAACAATATTTTAATTTTTATTGAAAATAAATGCGAGCTCGGCAAAAAACAGATTCAAACCTGCCTCGATCACGTTAAAAGCCAGGTCTGCAAGCCTTACTTGCTACTGCTGCACCACTGAAGACGTTGAATTCTGCGCGTCATTTTTAAAACTGAGTGGCCCAACCAGACACTAGTGGGCGGAGCTAGTGTAAATAGCATTTGCCAACAAGGGATGCTATTTGCACTTGGTATAATA
Organism: Megalobrama amblycephala; assembly: GCF_018812025.1. Taxonomy (NCBI): domain Eukaryota; kingdom Metazoa; phylum Chordata; class Actinopteri; order Cypriniformes; family Xenocyprididae; genus Megalobrama; species Megalobrama amblycephala. Next base: position 47,121,446 of record NC_063045.1, read on the forward strand.
GACACTCTGGGGAAAAAAAATTAAAAAAAAGTATAGTTGAGCATATAGGGCTACACTGTAAAAAAAATCCCGTTGTTTCTACGGAAAAATACCGGCAGCTGTGGTTACCAGAACAATACTGTAAAAATGACATCAAACCGTAAACATACTTACGGAGTTACATGTGAATTTTACATTTTAAATATGTATATTTAACATTGGATTTCAGTACACTGTAAAAAAAATCCCAGTAAAATTTACGGTAAAATAATGTATTTCATTAACTGATATAATGTTAATTTACTAACCTAATGAAGTACTAATATCTGTTTTGTATCTTTATAATACACTGACAGTCACCAAACACAGTGGTGATGAGAGTCACATGATGAATCAAAGTTCATCACAAGCAGCTTTTCCACAAGCTGAGGAGGACAATACTAATATATAGAAGGAGCACACAGTGTCATTCACACACACACTAAACACCATCATGGTAACATGCATGAAATTTAAAAAATGCAATAAACATTAATTTAACAACATTAGATGTAACATAAAACCCTAATGTACATAACTGATTAGAAAAAAATGAGAAAAACTAAGAAGAAACAGAGTTATTTCAACAAAAATATATCAAATGTGAAGTGTCACGCAGGGAATTGTGGGAATGTCAATTTACGGTTTTTCACTGTAAATTTTACAATGAATTGTTATTTTTCACTTTCAAAAACTGTGAATTTAACGGTATTTTACTGTAAAATTACATTAAATGTACCGTTAGATCTATTACAGTTATTCACCGTATATAGTACAGAAACTTTCTGTAAACCAATTAACAGTTTTTCACCGCAGCATTTTTACAGTCTTTTACTGTTAAAATCACGGTAATTTTTTACAGTGTAGATAGTACAATCCCTTAGAATAATCAGCACTTTCTTGACATCTTGAGTGGGGGGTAGGGGTAATCACTTCATTGGCGTCATCAGGTGGGCACCCTGCTTCCTTGGAGTTTTGTTGATAGGCCCACGACACGTCCAAAGGGCTCAACAGTGACACCTGGCATCCCAGGTGCGCCCCGCCAACACGTAAATAAACAGTGTGATTATACACAATTTATTCTTAAGCCTAATAAATTTGAGCTGGTTTATGCTGGTCCTTAGCTGGTCATGAGCTGGTTTAAGATGGTCAAGTGCTGGTCCTAAGCTGGCCCTGAGCTGGAGCTAGTTGCTTAGGACCAGCATTTGACCAGCTTAAACCAGCTCAAACCAGCTTCCATGCTTCAAAACATACCTAACCAGCATATGCTGTTTTTTTCAACAGGGTATTTGGCATGCTGACTGAGGAGAGGGCTCCGAGCTTGGCGTTTGGCCCAAACCCAAAGTACTCCTCTCGTATTCCTGGCTGTGGTAGAAACAAGCCACGAGTGAGGAGTCGGGGTGGTAGAGGGATGCTAAAACTTGTCCAGGAAAGCTGGTGAGTCGACTTTGTATATACAGTATATATTCCTCTCATGCTGATAGGATAGAAGTGGTAATTGCTGATGACAAGTTGATTGGATAGATCATTTGAACGTGCTCCTCCCGAACTTTGTTAATGAAACATCATGTGCTTTTGCAAAGTGCCGGTCGAGCAGAAAATTACAATACAATGGAGACATGTTTTGAGACCGGTGTTGTGCTGAACTTTTGTGGTGTGGACAGTCAATAATTTAGATTACACAAATAATCAGATTTAGACTGACAGTGTGAACATAGCCTTAGTGAATGAACAGCCAATTTCAGTTTCAGGCTTTGGTCTCTTTTCTGCACATATTCCCCAGTAAACTCTAGATGACCCAGGAGAGGTCCCTGTGGAACACTGCCATCATATCTATTATTTATGACATGGTTGTGTAAGGATGTTATTGCAGGATTTATGGAATAAACTATGAGGTATTTAGAGCATATTGTCCATGCATGTTAAATCTCCTACTCTCTTTTATTCTCATGTTTCCCTCACAGGTATCAGTTACACGCTCACGGTGATATTTGACTTCAAAGCAGTTTAATGGAAATGCTGACCCAAACCAGTACCCTGAGAGATGAGTAAAACAAAACCTTGCTCCATCTGAACACAAAGAGAGCAACAGCCTCAATTTTACCCAATTTTTAGCCTTTAACTACAGGACAAAGTGGAAATCTAGTCTCGGGGGCCGGCCGTAATCTTGAAAGAGTGATTAAGAACGTTTTGTGTTGGCGGTACTCGACAGAAAGGTTCCTTGGTGAGTGATGCTTGGCTGGGCTCTATACAGGCCCCTAATCACACTCATCCATCTGGCCTTTCATAATTCCCTGATTTATCACAATATTGCAATAAGGTTCTTAAGCTCTCATTTTCCAGTCAAAGCGAGAGCCATAATTTAATTTCTCCTCTGCGAGGAGTTCATTTACGGCATCTGGGACGAACGTTTATCCTGTTGACATGGGAGGAGCAGATATACGCTCACCTTACTCTTAGCTTTAGCAGATGCTGTTGTGTGCGTGTTCCCAGTCAAGTAATCTGGATGTGAGCAGATTTGACAAAACAAGCAGGATTAAAGCTCATATCCTACTGTGATAACACATGTAGAGAAACAAAATGTTATGACAGGGACAACATATGCCTACATGCATGCATTATTTAATAGCAGCAGCACGCAATCTGCTGTGTCAAGCATCACTGTTATCTAACTCTTTTCTAAAAAGCGATGCTTCATTTGTGCCAGAAGAAGCTGGATCACCTAAGATTTTTCTCACCTCCAATGTTAGATCCAGCACAGATATTACTTTATCACATGAAGACACATCAGTCTTCAAAGTCACATGATCCTTCAGAAATCATTCTAATAGCTGATTTTTCTTTATCAATGTTGAAAACAGATGTGCTGCTTAAAAGGCTTGGATTTAGAAGAAGGGTTTTCGAAAATATTGGAATATCACCCATCATCCTTACACTCTGCATAAAAAATGACCATGTGTAATGGCACTTCTCCCACTGCACACCCTTGGCATCCTTTGGCGGTTTAATGTTGACCTACAGATAGCCATCTATGGGGGATTGAATCTTAACACTGTGATAATCCCATCCACCAACCCAAAAGCAATCACCACTAATCTGGTGTACACGGTACCCACTGCCACTCTTGCTGTCATTAATGTTTTCTTACTTCAGACTTTGTTTCTCTGTTTTCCAGGAAATCCTGGATAAGCCTCTTGATATATAAAAAAGACTCTTTTAAGACTGTGAACACACACACACACAGATTTAAGCCTGAGTGGGAGAAATAAGAGCATATTCTGGGCAAAGATATCCCCTGATATTGCACCTCAATTAGAAAGTAATCTCATCCGATCCTATTACATTTTGATGGTCAGCTTTTTGCGCTCAAATGGATTGTGGGATTGAACAGCATGGTTTATTGTCCTCTATATACACTGTGTGAAAGAGAGTGGCACTATCAAGCCTACATTTCAAACCAGGTCAATTATTCCATAATGAGGCAAAATGAAAAAAACATCACTAGAAAGCAGAGGGTGTGAATATGAAGAAAAGCAGGATGAAAGACAAATCTGGAGAAAAATATATTTAAAACATTTCCATCCATCCATCCATCGACAGTCATGTGTCCTGGCGCCGGGACTGTACATAGATACAGTATATACACAGACGTATGTTTTTGAAAGAAGGTTGCCTTTGTTTGGTCAAAAAACAGTAATAACAGTAATATTTTTTTTTTAAATTATGGTGACACTTCATTTTAGTGTCCTTGTTACATATGTTACATTTACTTACTGTAGCAAAAACAGTAAATTATGCATAACTATATAACGATATAACTAACCCTAAACCAAACCCTACTCCTAACCCTATCCTACAGTGTTGTTAATTAATATTACTCAATACTTAAATGTATAATTACACTATAACAAGGACACCTTAAAATACAGTGTAACCAAAATTACAATATAAAACAACTATTCCATAGTTTAATATATTTTACATATATTATTCCTGTAATGGCAAAGCTGAATTTTCAGCATCATTAGTCTTCAGTGTTACATGATCCTTCGGAAATCATTCTAATGGTGATTTGGTGCTTTAGAAACATTTCTTATTATCAATGTTGAAAAAAGTTGTACTGCTAAATATTTTTGAGCTAATTGTGATGCATTTTTTGAAAGTTCAAAAGAACAGCATTTATTTGATTTTTTTATATATATAATGTAAAAGTATTTACTGACATTTTTGATCAATTTAATGCGTTCTTGCAGAATAAAAGTATTATTTCAAAAGAAAGAAATCTTTCTGACCCCATAAAGTATATCTACTCTCTCTTTTATATTACTATAGTATTCGAAGAGTGGTTTCACCTCCGTTTCTCCCCCAAACAAACTGTGTTGCATTACAGTTAACAGGACCAAAAAAAAAAAAAAATCTGTAATATCCTCAGGGGGTATATTCGTTTGTGCAGACAGAACAGTTTTTAATCCACAGTAAAAAATATTTCAAAATCACATCCAAAAACCTGTGGAAAAACCCTGAAATGACTGATAGAATAGGATGAACAGTTTGCCATTTTGAAATCTATTCTCCAAGGCTTATGAAACTAATAAATATTTGCTAAAATAACAATGAGAGGATTTTCCTCAGTTCACACAGACCCAAGGGATTGACAGTATTCTTAAACTGAACACATCCAAAAAATGTTGTGATGTCTTAAACAGAAAGGCTTGAATAGAAATTGATGAGTTTCAGAAAATTACTGCTGTGGGAGGGACCAGTAGTGTTATCCAGCTTGGCTTACGGACATGAAGTATCTGTTGCTGATTTAAACAAGCATAACTCTTCTCTGACTCAGTCTGTACTATCGGATGTAAAGCACCTGTCTGGAAGCCGCTGCAGAAAGAGCCTATTGTGTACTCCAGTCACGCTGGAAAGGTCACACTGGGTCAATCGGCTGAGAGATGAGTGCTGGAGTGGGTCAAATGAGAGTGGAGTCTCTGGCTAAACCGGGAAGTCCAAGCAACTGTGTCTTGACCTGCAGACTATCACAGGGAAACTATCAAAGCCCTGCAGGCTAAACCCTATGACACATCCACCAGGATAATAATGTTAATAAATATAATATAATAATAATAAATTATATAAACGTTTATGTCCAGCACTTCCAAGTTTTACGTCAGAACGCCGACTCAGTAGTAATACATTTTAACAATGTTTTTACTACTTTTCTGGACCTTGAATGATGGTAATTACGTTGCTTTCTATGAGAGATTAAAAAAAAAAAACCTCTCGTATTTCATAAAAAAATCTTAATTTGTGTTCCGAAGATGAATGAAGGTCTTACAGGTTTGGAACGACATGAGGGTGAGTCATTAATGACAGTAATTTAATTTTTGGGTGAACTAACCCTTTAAATACGATTCTGGCTCTTTGGACTATTCTCACATCATTCTGGAAGCAGATTCAAGTAAAAATTTGTGAATAATTGTAATTTTCTGGATTCCTGCAGGTCTTCTAATGGGTCATTCGATCTTCATTTACATCTCACACACACACACACACACACACACACACACACAAATCTCATTTAACAAAAAGGATAGATAACATGGCCATAAATTTGTTAAACAAATTGTTTAAACATAATGATAATTACAAAAGGTTCACTTTTTTTTCTTAGATTGGGACTATAATGACAAGCATTATCATTAAACATGCAAGCACAGCGGGAACAGAATAACCTATTGTAACATGGGAGGTGTGCACTATATATCCATGTCTTGCTACAAATATGAGATGGAACCCTTCATTAAGGTAATTATGTGGTGTCTAATATTCTCTGATTGTTAAAGAGAAGAAAAGGCCCTGGCACTTATGTGGGGTTAATTAAGCTGAAGATAAGCATCGACTGTCAGGTTGTGATTTACACACACACACATATTCACACAAGCACACAAATCTACAGCAGTTAATTAGAGCTCATAAATGCTTCATAAGTCATGGTCGACAGATAACTGATGGGCATTAATGGAGTCCTTAGCGGGGGATTTAACCTTTAGTTGTTTTACACTGGTCAGAACACACACAAAGCAGACGAAGCGGAATGCCAGGGTCAAAGCCTTAATCTATAAAACACAAAGAGAAGCCAATTTAGCAGTGAAAGAGCAAGGGCAGAAAGGAGGCCTGTGAGCTAAATTGTATCTAAAGGAAGGCTGAGATAATTAAGGGGATATTATTTTCCCTTTAGTGTTATCAGCATGATTCTGTATATATTATTTTTTCATGTCGCTCTCTCTCTCTCATTTTGTCATGCACATACAGTCACTACAATACAGAAGACCAGATTTATGCTGCTGAATGAGTTTGACAAGCAAATTACTCAGATATCTGATACAGATGACCCTGAGTCTGAGTGGAGAAAAAGAGGAAAGTGAGGGAGATGTGAAAGGCAAAATAACAAAGAAAAAAGGAAGGAAGAAAGGAAGGAGCATTGATAATTACTGAAGAAAAGAACAAAAGGAAAGAAAGGAATGGATGGATGGATGGATGGATAGATGGAATTAAGAAAGAATGAATAATTCAACAAATAAAGGGAAGAAATGTTAGGAAGTAAGGATAGAATAAGGTATAAATGATAAATTGAAACAAGGAAAGAAAGGGAGAATTAAAAAGGAAGGATGGAGTAATGAAGGAAAAAATAATTGAGATGGGAAAGGAAGGATTAACTGGTGTAATGAAAAAAGAAAGATGCAAGAAGGAAAGGAAGTAAGGAAGAATAAAGGAAAGAATTGAGCAGTAAAGAATGATAAAATGAAGGAAGGAAGGAAAGAAAGGGGATAAAAGAAAGGAAGGGTGGTGTAATGAAGGGAAAAATGTAATGAGGGAAAGAAGGATGGATGGACGAATGTAAAAAAGTGAAAAAGATGCAAGGAAGGAAGAAAGGAAGGAATTAAGTAGAAAAGAAAAGGATAAATGAAGTAAGGAATGAAAGAGGATAAAAGAAAGTATTGAGTAATAAATGAGAACAGAAATGAGTGAAAGATGGATGGATGGATGGATGATGGATGGACAAATGTAATGACATAAAAAGATGCAAGGAAGGAAAGAATAAGGCAAAAAAGGAGGATAAAATGAAGGAATGAAAGAAAAGGAGGATTGTGTGTAATGAAGGGGAAAAAAGTAATGAGGGAAAGAAGGATGGATGGACAAATGTAATAAAGTAAGAAAAAGACAACAGGAAGGATGGAAGGAAGAAAGGAGAAAATAAGGATAAATCAAGGAAGGAAAGAAAGGGATGATAAAAGAAATAAAGGATTGAATAATTAAGGAGAAAATAAGTAAGGAGAGAACGAAGGATGGATGGACATACAAATGTAATGTTAGAAAAAGATGCAAGGAAGGAAGGAAGGAATAAGACAAAAAGGAGGATAAAATGAAAGAAGAAAAGAAGGATTGTGTAATGAAGGAGAAAAAAGTAATGAGGGAAAGAAGGATGGATGGACGAACATAATAAAGTAAAAGATGCAAGTAAGTACTGTAAGAAAGGGAGGAATTAGGTAGAAAAGAAGGATAAATGAAGGAGGGAAAGAAAGGGAAGATAAAAGAGAAATTATTGTGTAATGAAGGAGAAAAGAATTAAGGAAGAAAAGATGGATGGATTGATATAATGTAAGAAAAAGATGCAAAGAAGGAAAGAAGGAAGAAGGCAAAAAAAGGATAAAATGAAGGGAGGAAAGAAAGGGTGGATAAAAAGATAGGATGGTATAATGAAGGAGGAAAAAAGGAAAGAAGAAAAGTAAGGAGGTAAAGAACGCAAGTAAGGAAGAAAGGAAAGGAAGAAAAAAGATGATGATTGATGTACTGTAAGGAAGAAACAAAAGATGAAAGAAAGGAAAGTTAGAGACAATTTGACTACAAATTAGACAAACCATGTTTAGCAAAATGCTGGTTTAAACTGTCAATGAATGAAATCAGATAAGAAACCCAGTCAGTGAATGAGAGCAGCACTGCTCCAGCTCCACTCCTCCATCCTGCAATTACTGTACATCTTCAGTCCAGTGTTCTACAGCACTGATCTTTCAGAGACGGTTGCTCAATGTGTTCATCTGATGAGCTCGAGTCACGTCTGATCCCATTCAAGAGTCTCAGCTGAGCATCATTCAGCAGGTTGAATGATGAACTGCTGGGTTAAGTGTGTCCGCTAAAGGGATACTACTCTTTATCAGCACATAGGAGCAACAAAATAAACATATACTATTGAAACAACACTGACTTTCTCTATTTACAGCTCACTCCTTCAATTCAACCAGAACATGCACAAGATATATGACCTCCATTTCCAAGTTTCCAAGTCGATCACCCTGCAGTGACCAACACTAGTCCTCATACCCTCCATTATCATCTTCAACATCCCTCTAGAACATTATATGAAAAACAAGAAGCAGGTTCTTCTAAGGTTCCTGTTGTACACAAACACTAATCTTACCTTTGAAGCCATTTGCTTTACTCCTCCAGAAAATACTTTGACTGCCACCATCCATATTTTTCTCCATATCTGTGTTCTCCATCAATATATCCAGGGATAAAATCCATATCTGTATGTAATCTGTTAGAGAGGCTGAAGGACGGTTCTGTCACATTATACTGTTACATATAAAGGCACCAGCATGGCCATCAGATTTATCAATAAAATTAATCTCTCCACGTCAACTGCATATTTTGGCTCAAAAAAAGCAATTTTCACCACCACAACCTGAACATGAGAAACCAGACATGAGTCACAAACAGACTGATCACTCTTCGCTTATTCAGATACCATCTCTTTCTCTCTCTTTCTCTCTCTCTCTCTCTCTCTCCCCCTCTTTCCTTGGGAATGAAATTGCCTTCTACTGTAGACTATAATCTATATCTTCACTGACTCTCTTTATTCGAGCCTATTGATCTAACAGCTGTGTAATTTGATGATGATAGAAAAATCACAGGAAGTCTTCATAACTGTGCCCTTGAGTGTAATTAATAAGGTCTCGATAAAAACCTGAATGATATCAGGTATAATGTATAGACAAGTGTAAATACAAATTTGGCTTCATTCAGAGTCATGAAGCTGAACAAAACACAATACTTACTACAAAGTTTTTGGCATTCATTTCTATCAATAGGCTCAAATAAGAAAAGAGAGTCATTGAAAAGTAAACATTTTAATGCAATTGAAATTTAATGTAATGCACATATATGTTTTTGTACATTATTGCAGATAAATTAATACAGATAATAAAACTGAATCTTAAAATGCCATAAAATATTTATTTTATCACATACACATTGAGTAATAAACATTTCTGATAGATATAAATACCTGGAAAATAATATCTTAAAATGTCTTAAAATATTCATTTTATCAGGTAGAAAATACAAATAGTTTTTAAAAATCTTACAATCTTTAATCCTTACCCAACAAATTCATAAACAACAGGAAAAGTCACTGGGCCTTCAAATATGGTTGTGGATAATGGAGGGCCTTGGAATAAAAAAGGTTGAGAACCAATTTTATTGGATGTGCAATATGCACATCATAAAGTTTGTAAAAACATTAAAATGGTACCATACTTACAGTCTTGCTATCCACAAAGGGATCACTTGGCCTGAAAAAGACGCCTGACCTAACCCTCACACAAACCTTTTTGCATTTTACATTTTTATTATTATGTAATATGCTTATGTATGTATGTGTGTTCAGGTTTTAACCTTGCAAGGACGTTTTGTCCTTTCGGTGTAGGCAAATCCTGACCCACACACTGTATGTTCTGTGAATTTATTCTCCATTTCAGCTGTTCAAAAACCCCTCACCTCCCAACAGCACATTTTGGCTAACAGGTCAGACCTTCTTAAACTTCTCCTTTCTCAGAGGAAATGTAGTAAGAACTGGATTGATAGTAAATCCATCCATCTGTAAACACAACCAGTTAAAGTATCAGCTCTTCATTCCCATCACACTGAACTACACAGCTTTTCTTTTGTACCCAAAGATTATTTATGTTGTTAATGTTGAATGTTTGTATAGTTGTGGTCATGATTACCCTTTTCATGAAGACGTTTTATTAGATCATCACTCTTGGATAATAACTCTTTTATTTCATTTGTCAGGATTTGGTTCTTGATCACTATGTGATCTTTCTCTGTTTTGAAAGCTTTGATTGTGATTTGTAGCTGGTCTCTCTCTTCTGTGAAGTTGTAGTTTGTGGTCTTCATATGGATGTGGACACTCAGCACTACACAGTCAGCAGAAGAACACACAGCAGCACCAAACACACTGGAGCAGCTCAGGAGCTTCTAATCTTCACATGATCACTTCCTGAACACATTATTCATAACTAACATTTCTTTTTTGTGCTCTAATAACATTTATATGCTTTTTAAACCTAAACGTCCTCAAACCTTGGGCCAAAGTCAGTGTGTGTGTGTCTGAATCATGTCCAAATATAAGAAAATGAGAAATGAAACTAGACAACTATAAATATAATAGCCCCATGACATGAGTAATCAATGAACTAATACAACGCCATGATTTGGGCAGATCTTGCTTTAGTAACAGAAGGGTTTGACAAATGAAGAACCAATCATATTGTAGAACGCTTTGCCTGCTAATATACTATATAAACTGTTGTATTCTTTTTGCTGGTGGGATTCTCTGTGATTATTATGATGTCCTCCGGCCTAGTCTGGAGTCTGCCTGGTTATGGCTGCGCAGCAAATTAGGGAACACTAAAGACCTTATTCCCAAGTGAGAGTGTTCAAAAGGGTCAAGATGTTGACTGACTCAGCCGACGTCGAAATATCATCCAAGCTTCCAGAGAGGCCGAGTGGGTGGAGATACTGAAGCAGCTACAGGAGGAAGTGGCTGAATTAAGAGAGTGCAGCACCATATTTCAGAATCACTTCCTGGTTATTACAGTCATGAAGTTCAGAATGAGTCTGTATACTCTCATCAGTAACACAGATGCAGACAAACACCTGTAAGTTATTCCAACACTTGCTCTTCTACACTTACTTGTGCTAGTTTGTGTTATATAGACTAAAATTGCTCAAATTTACAGGGTCTTCCCAGACAAAAGCATCTTCTAAAGAATTAAATGTTAAATAATCACAGCATTCTACTTCCTCTGGAATAGACACATTGATGAACAACATCAGATACAGACACTCAAACAGAAGAAAATAATAATCAAATACAAATAAGATTTATTATAGTATCACTAGTGATTAATTGAATATACATTTGGTAACACTTTACATAAATCCTTTATATATAAAAGTATTTTAATGCATTAATTATTCCTTGAAATGCACAATGCATTCAAACACATGACAAACAAGACAATTTAATCTACAATTATTATAACACATTTTAACTTTGGTTACAATTATTTATGAAAAGATATAATGCTTTATAACGTACATTATAAATACCTTTATAATGCATCATACATAAAGGCTTTAAGTGTTAAAATAAATTAAACTGAGGAAGAAAACACATGTGAGTGTATATTTTCCTTAGATTGTCTTAAAGAGAGAGAAAGACCTTTATGTCGCAATTTACAGCATAAACAAGTATGTGATTTAATTACTTGTTTTAATGGTTTTCTCACAGATCCATTTATAATGATTATTACATTGATAATCAGCCCATCCTTATGAATCAGTTAGAACATAGTTATTTCCTCTGCATCCATTTGGCTCTCCAGACGTCCAGAAGCTGAAAGTACAGTTTAGCATTAGATGTTCAGTTCTGTTTTCTGTGTGATATGATACTGCCTGTGAGAATCATTATTAGATAAAATCAGTTCAATTCAGTGATTTCTCACCCAGAGGTCATGCTAGTGCCATCAACCCATTTCCATCTGCCCTCCACATCACTGTCAATCAGACCAATCCAGACTCCAGGACAATTAGACCTTTTCATAACAAAATCCTGAGGAGAATAACAATTATATTGTAATCTGATTATGACAAACAAAATGAATTGACTTCACACACACATACTTTCACATCCAATCAAAGCGAGTACACACAAACAAAAACACGCGCACACACACACACACACACACACACACACACACGCACATGCACACGCACACACATAATGTTTTTATACTGTACAAATAAACTGTATATTCTAATAAACCTAAACCTAAACACAACCCTTACAGAAAACATTCAGTAAAATGCCACCCACAGGGTCAAACATTTTACTACCCTTATCTGGACAAAATTTAGGATTTACCAGGACAACACACAGACACTATCTTTCACTCACTTGTTCCTCTTTGTTGTTTATGATGATCAGATCTGCTCCTCTCTCGATACAGTCTCTTCTGCTCTCAGTCCAGCTCTTCGTCTCAGATGAAATGTAGTAAAAACTGAATTGAAAGTAAATCCATCCATCTGTAAACACAACCAGTTAAAGTATCAGCTCTTCATTCCCATCACACTGAACTACACATCTTATCTTTTGTACCCAAAGATTATGTATTTTATGTTGTTAATGCTGAATGTTTGTATAGTTGTGGTCATGATTACCCATTTCATTAAGTTGTTTTATTATATCATCATACTTGGATAATAACTCTTTCAATTCATTTGTCAGGATTTGGTTCTTGATCAATAACTGATCTTTCTCTGTTTTTAAAGCTTTGATTGTGATTTTTAGCTGATCTCTCTCTTCAGTGAGGCTGGTAATCTTGGTTCGTAGCTGGTTTCTCTCTTCTGTGATGCTGGTAATCTTGGGTAGTAGCTGGTCTCTCTCTTTTGATCTCTCAAAAGAGAGCTCTCTCTCAAAAGAGAGCTGTCTCTTCTCTCTCTTTCTGATCTCTCTCTTCAGTGAGGCTGGTAATCTTGGTTAGTAGCTGATCTCTTTCTTCAGTGAGGCTGGTGATCTTGGTTAGTAGCTGATCTCTCTCTTCAGTGAGGCTGGTGATCTTGGTTAGTAGCTGATCTCTCTCTTCAGTGAGGCTGGTAATCTTGGTTAGTAGCTGATCTCTCTCTTCTGTGAGGCTGGTAATCTTGGTTAGTAGCTGATCTCTCTCTTCAGTGAGGCTGGTAATCTTGGTTAGTAGCTGATCTCTTTCTTCAGTGAGGCTGGTGATCTTGGTTAGTAGCTGATCTCTCTCTTCAGTGAGGCTGGTGATCTTGGTTAGTAGCTGATCTCTCTCTTCAGTGAGGCTGGTAATCTTGGTTAGTAGCTGATCTCTCTCTTCTGTGAGGCTGGTAATCTTGGTTAGTAGCTGATCTCTCTCTTCAGTGAGGCTGGTGATCTTGGTTAGTAGCTGATCTCTTTCTTCAGTGAGGCTGGTGATCTTGGTTAGTAGCTGATCTCTCTCTTCTGTGAGGCTGGTGATCTTGGTTAGTAGCTGATCTCTTTCTTCAGTGAGGCTGGTGATCTTGGTTAGTAGCTGATCTCTCTCTTCAGTGAGGCTGGTGATCTTGGTTAGTAGCTGATCTCTCTCTTCAGTGAGGCTGGTAATCTTGGTTAGTAGCTGATCTCTCTCTTCAGTGAGGCTGGTAATCTTGGTTAGTAGCTGATCTCTTTCTTCAGTGAGGCTGGTCATCTTGGTTAGTAGCTGATCTCTCTCTTCTGTGAGGCTGGTAATCTTGGTTAGTAGCTGATCTCTCTCTTCAGTGAGGCTGGTAATCTTGGTTAGTAGCTGATCTCTTTCTTCAGTGAGGCTGGTAATCTTGGTTAGTAGCTGATCTCTCTCTTCTGTGAGGCTGGTAATCTTGGTTAGTAGCTGATCTCTCTCTTCAGTGAGGCTGGTAATCTTGGTTAGTAGCTGATCTCTTTCTTCAGTGAGGCTGGTAATCTTGGTTAGTAGCTGATCTCTCTCTTCTGTGAGGCTGGTGATCTTGGTTAGTAGCTGATCTCTCTCTTCAGTGAGGCTGGTGATCTTGGTTAGTAGCTGATCTCTCTCTTCAGTGATAATCTTGGTTAGTAGCTGATCTCTCTCTTCTGTGAGGCTGGTAATCTTGGTTAGTAGCTGATCTCTCTCTTCTGTGAGGCTGGTAATCTTGGTTAGTAGCTGATCTCTCTCTTCAGTGAGGCTGGTAATCTTGGTTAGTAGCTGATCTCTTTCTTCAGTGAGGCTGGTAATCTTGGTTAGTAGCTGATCTCTCTCTTCTGTGAGGCTGGTAATCTTGGTTAGTAGCTGATCTCTCTCTTCAGTGAGGCTGGTAATCTTGGTTAGTAGCTGATCTCTTTCTTCAGTGAGGCTGGTAATCTTGGTTAGTAGCTGATCTCTCTCTTCTGTGAGGCTGGTAATCTTGGTTAGTAGCTGATCTCTCTCTTCAGTGAGGCTGGTAATCTTGGTTAGTAGCTGATCTCTTTCTTCAGTGAGGCTGGTAATCTTGGTTAGTAGCTGATCTCTCTCTTCAGTGAGGCTGGTGATCTTGGTTAATAGCTGATCTCTCTCTTCAGTGATAATCTTGGTTAGTAGCTGATCTCTCTCTTCTGTGAGGCTGGTGATCTTGGTTAGTAGCTGATCTCTCTCTTCAGTGATAATCTTGGTTAGTAGCTGATCTCTCTCTTCTGTGAGGCTCGTAATCTTGGTTCGTAGCTGGTTCTCTCTCTTTTGTGAGGCGGGTAATCTTGGTTAGTAGCTGATCTCTCTCTTCAGTGAGGCTGGTAATCTTGGTTCGTAGCTGGTCTCTCTCTTCTGTGAGGCTGGTAATCTTGGTTAGTAGCTGATCTCTCTCTTCAGTGAGGCTGGTAATCTTGGTTTGTAGCCGGTCTCTCTCTTCAGTGAGGCTGGTAATCTTGGTTAGTAGCTGATCTCTCTCTTCAGTGAGGCTGGTAATCTTGGTTTGTAGCCGGTCTCTCTCTTCAGTGAGGCTGGTAATCTTGGTTCGTAGCTGATCTCTCTCTTCAGTGAGGCTGGTAATCTTGTTTAGTAGCAGCACTATGACTGCAGTCAGCAGAAGAACACACATCAGCAGCACACACACTGGAGCGGCTTTGGAGCTTCTGATCTTCGTTAACCGGCGGATTAATGTGGGAATGAAAAACAGGTTTGATTTTGGAAATGTGGAAAACGGGATGGATTCTCCTGTACGCCTGGGTGCAAGTTTATTACAAACAGAGTGAAGAGGAATGTTCTTAGAAGAAAGCCACACTTTTTGACCGACAACATATACGGGTGGCTTCAGCCGATGTCGATCGGCCTGAGCCTTGGTGCGCGCTCACATGGGCTCTTCTCCATGTGTGACGAAAAATAGGTCAAAGCCGCCAAAAATAGGTGGCTGGTACCCTAAACTACACTGAAATGGCGACAGGCCCGTAGCAGACACTGATAACAAATTATGGGCGTACTCCACCCATGAGAGCTGCTGGCTCCAGGAAGAAGGATTCTGAGCCACCCGACATCGTAACGTTCTCTCCAAGTCCTGGTTGGCTCTCTCAGCTTGCCCGTTACTCTGGGGATGGAACCCAGACCATAGACTAACAGTCGCCCCCAGCAAACGACAAAATTCTTTCCAAAATTTGGAGGTAAACTGGGATCCCCACATCTACCGGGAGGCCATGAATACGAAAAACGTGATCTACGACAGTGATCTCGCTGGATCCATTAGGTCAGATCCATTAGGTCAGATCGTTCTGTCAGCGTCTGTGACAAAGAAGTACAGAAGATCCAAATGCGAGTAAACACAGGTTTACTGACAGATGTTCCACAGAACAATAAACAAGAGAACGTAGGCAAGCGAGAAACCGAAGGTGGTGGACTGAGTGATGCAGGGCTGCAATGGGTACCAGAGACCAAGGAATAATCCAGCCCAGAAAACAGGGCAAACCACGAACAGTCCAGAGCATCCAAAATCCGGGAAAACACACAGGAAGGGAGCGAACACACCCCAGGACAGCCTGCAACAATCTGACAAACACGACACGTTGGCGCACACACATTAAATAGAACGCTGAAACAAGACACAGCTGACACAGATCACAATCATTCGTAAACAAGGTAACGCCCACACTAATACTCACGCACACACTCAAACAACCACACGAGGGCGAGTCAGTGAACTCATGAACCGTGACAGAGAATCATTATTAGATAAAATCAGTTCAATTCAGTGATTTCTCACCCAGAGGTCATCCTGGGTGCCATCAACCCATTTCCATCTGCCCTTCACATCACTGTCAGTCAGACCAATCCAGAATGCAGTACCATCAGACATTTTCTTAACAGAGAAGAACAATTATATTGTAGTCCAAACTTCAATTGACTTCACACACACATACTTTCACATTCATCCAAAGCAAGTACACACACACACACACACA
The DNA here is from genome assembly GCF_018812025.1 of Megalobrama amblycephala. NCBI lineage: Eukaryota > Metazoa > Chordata > Actinopteri > Cypriniformes > Xenocyprididae > Megalobrama > Megalobrama amblycephala. Next base: position 47,137,779 of record NC_063045.1, read on the forward strand.
CACACACACACACACACACACACACACACACACACACACACCACTGCTCATGGGCACCTTCACCACAGGGACATTAAAGCAAGCTGCCCTCAAAGAGCCAGAGCACAAAGCACAAGATGAAATGGTCGAGAGCTCTCTCAAAAGGCTGGACATTAGAATCACGCACACACATACACATCAGCTGTGTAGTTGTGATTCCTGTGTGTATTGTGTTGAGATATTTCTGCTCTCACTGTGTGAACAACATTTAAACAGTAAAGAATTAAAATGGCAAAGCTCTCAATATACCAAGATTTCACTGCTTGTGAGAATAAGGGGGAAAAAGTGATAAGCAAAAGAATAAAAGAAACAGAGAAATCCATCTTGCTGTCTTATCTAGTCTCTCAAGGGCTAAAGCGAGGGCATTCTGTCATCTTTCTTCTAAGCCGGCCCAGGATGCATTTCCCAACCCAGCTCCTGCAAAGGAAGAAAGAAAAACAGGCATTGTATTTAATTAGACATGCTGCATACTAACTGCTTCAATGACATGTTTAATGTGAGATGTGGAGGAGCCTGGAGGGGACGTTAGCACATGAAACACTTCTTCTCATTCCCTTGTTTCGCCCCAAACTCTGATTAAATATCTGATACCCACTGAGACTCTTGCCTCCATCTCTTTCTTTCTTTCTCTACCCACTTCATCTTTGTCTGGGAGCTCAAGCATCACAATGATGCTCAGTGTAAAATAAGAGAGACAGAAGTCAAAACCACACATTTTGGGATGCTCGATATGTCCAGGCTATTTCCCATTTGTCTGTGGACAAACTGGCTGGGATAATTAACTTGATGCTCTGGCTCTTCACCCTTACCCATTCCCAAGGGAGTCTGACAGAGGGCATCCAGTCCTGCTGTTGGTCCAGATGGTTGGGGCAAAAATATGTGAGTGTTCCTGACAAGAATGTGGCAAGCATGTATGAATGGATTAAAGGACATTGCTACATTCCATTACTGTACAACTGCTCAGCAAAATGTGTCTTAAAGGGATAGTTCACCCAAAAATCACCCTCATGTCGTTCCAAACCTGACAAAATAAGATAATTTTTTGTTTGTTTGTTTGTTTTGTTTCATTCAGTGGAAGTCAATGGTCACCAAAACTGTTTAGTTACCAATATTTTTCAAAATATTTTGTGTTCAGCAGAAGAAAGAAAGGTTTGCAAGACAAGAGGGTGGATAATCCCTTTAAGATCTGACCACATCCTTTCTCCACATCCTTGATCTCCATCAATATATAAAATCTATATCTGTATGTACATCTGTTAGAGAGGCTGAAGGACGGTGCTGTCACATTATACTGTTACATAAAGGCACCAGCAGGTCCATCAGATTTATCGCTAAAATGAATCTCAGCACGTCAAGTGCATATTTTGGCTCAAAAAAGCAATTTTCACCACCTCAACCTGAACACGAGAAACCAGACATGAGTCACAAACAGACCATCTCTCTCTCTCTCTCTCTCTCTCTCTCTCTCTCTCTCTCTCTCCCTCCTTGGGAATGAAATTGTCTTCTACTGTAGCCCTCATAACCTATATCTCCATTGACTCTCTTAACTTATTTGAGCCTATTGATCTAACAGCTGTGTAATTTGATGATGATAGAAAAATTGTAGGAAGTCTTAATAACTGTGCCCTTGAGTGTAATTAATATGGTTAAAAGAAGAGAAATGTTTCAGTGGTTTATTTTTCATTTAATGCAAGTCAATGGTCCCTAAAACAGCTTGGTTACCAAAATTCTTCAAAATATTTTATTTTGTGTTCCACAGAAGAAATAAAGTCATACAGGTTTGGAAGACATGAGGGTGGATTATCCCTTTAAGATCAGACAAAAACAAAAACAAACTCAAAAATAATCACAATATACTTTAAAGAGGGAAAGGGTTTGAGTCATTCATGGCACTACTGTAGCTCACTCACTCTTCCAGCCTATGAGGCCTACAATGAGTTGTTAATGAGTTGTTAATATGTAAATGTGCAGTCAAGTATTCAAAATTTACTCATGGTTGGGGCTAGAAGGGATACAGCTATACGGCCAGATTGTCCTACCAGGGCTTACTGGGCAACCATCTTTTTTTACAATTTTTTTTTTTTTTTTTACATCCATCTATGTCTATGTTCTGACATCAGACATTTGCAGAAGTATGGAACGAGTCATTTTTGCAGCCCAGTTTCAGTAAACAGCCCTTTTGGATGTGGAGGAAGTTTTGAGTTCTGATATATACAGTACAATTCCATAACGCAATGAACTTCTATCTCAAAAGATCAAGGAAAATATGATATGACCCCTTTAGGGCGAAAAATGCAGTGAAAGCCTTTTCATGTATCCCATTTGCCCATCATGTTCTGGCTTTTAGTGACTTTTTACGCTATGATTTGTGAGCTATAGTGAAAATGATTATATGCAGACACCTGAAAAGCAGCTTCTCTAATCATACAGATAGAAGAAAAAGTAGCAGTAGAGAGAGAGGCAGCGCTTTGAGCAGTGGTATTAAAGAGTACTTTGAGGACAGCTCTGACAAACTGCCTACACTGATAAACGGTGTTCTCTGCAGTGTCATCCTCAAGTGAGCTTCCAAGCCTTTTAAGATTGCGAAAAATATACCATGCTGTAATTCTGCCTCTGCTTTTCTCCTTTCATCCCATCTCCCTCGTTCATACACAACATGACATACGCAAACACATGTACATGTGTGATGCATTACATACAGTGCACAGAGTAGCACATACATTTCAGTTTGGCCAGATTAAGTAACAAGCCTATAGGGATTATTCGCAGATTATGATGCCATTATGATGTCAACCACTGTGTTCATTCGTTATAGAGATTAATCCCATTATGCTGCATACTCCTTTCATGGAAACTCTAGATTCTTTCATTTGTAAATTGCCAGCCCTCTCCAAACTGGACAAAGAAAAAAAATCAATATACCACAAACTGCATATCAGTTTAATCTTAAATATCGGTATCTCATCCAAAGAAATCGACTTGGGATTTGGGCCCGACCCCACATATCAGATAAACCTCTTATCAGTGGGAGTGACAGTAATGGTCCGACCAATCACTGACCTTAGATAATCTGATTACCAGTTACTTCAGAAATAGTATAACATCACTTGCTGTCACTCCCACAGTCGCATTACATTTCTTTGGAACAACAATGAACAAGATGTGTCACCACACTCTTAATGTGTTTATATATATATAGGGGTGTAACGGTACATGTATTCATCCTGAACCGTACGGTATTGACGTCACGGTTTGATTCATACAGTTGGACGACGAATACAATCAGTCACAGGCGATTCACACTCCAATCAAGAAGGGGGGGGGGTAAGTAACGCAACACTGTTTGCGCAATCGCCACAACAGTGGGAAAAAAGTGCAGAAGAAGAAAAACAAACTATCTACATATGCGTGTAATCTCTTAGCCAGTGTTTTAACTGCAGAAAGACATTATATTTCAAAAGTGAATTGGAGTAAGATTTTAATAATTCGATTTAGAAGTTAATGCAAAACATGCCTTATGTGCAAATTACATGTTTTTTTTTTGTTTTTTTTTATTTGAGTGTTGATTATTATATCTAAAAATAAATAGCAACTGAATTTAATAGTTTGGGCTCTGTTGTTAATTGTATGCTTTAATATTATAGTCATGTGCAAGAAAGGGCTCCCTATAAATAGTTTACAGCATTAGCTGAGATAGATTTTTTTGACCTTAAAAAATGTTAATTATAATTAAATTTATTTAAAGAGACACAATTTGTTCAATAAACCACTGTTTAATAAACAAATTTTATGTTTAGTTTTCTCCCCCCTGCTGTAATGAACCCATACCGAACCGTGACTTCAATACCAAGGTACAGTGGGTACGGAAAGTATTTAGACCCCCTTAAATGTTTCACTTTGTTATATTGCAACCATTTGCAAAAATCATTTAAGTTAATTTTTTTTCCTCATTAATGTACACACAGCACCCCATATTGACAGAAAAACAGAATTGTTGACATTTTTGCAGATTTATTAAAAAAGAAAAACTGAAATATCACATGGTCCTAAGTATTCAGACCCTTTGCTGTGACACTCATATATTTAACTCAGGTGCTGTCCATTTCTTCTGATCATCCTTGAGATGGTTCTACACCTTCATTTGAGTTCAGCTGTGTTTGATTATACTGATTGGACTTGATTAGGAAAGCCACACACCTGTCTATCTAAGACCTTACAGCTCACAGTGCATGTCAGAGCAAATGAGAATCATGAGGTCAAAGGAACTGCCTGAAGAGCTCAGAGACAGAATTGTGGCAAGGCACAGATCTGACCAAGGTTACAAAAAAATTTCTGCTGCACTTAAGGTTCCTGAGAGCACAGTGGCCTCCATAATCCTTAAATGGAAGACGTTTGGGACGACCAGAACCCTTCCTAGAGCTGGCCGTCCGGCCAAACTGAGCTATCGGGGGAGAAGAGCCTTGGTGAGAGAGGTAAAGAAGAACCCAAATTTCACTGTGGCTGAGCTCCAGAGATGCAGTCGGGAGATGGGAGAAAGTTGTAAAAAGTCAACGTATGTACCGAACCGTCATGTTTACACCCCTAATATATATATATATTGCACACACTACAACCAACACATGCTCACTGTCTCAACACTGGATCATGCTCTCAAAAGCCAAACACGTCCCCTCCAGATGTTATGGTCCCTGTCAACAGTATAAATGTAATATGTGCTGAATATCAGGCAGAGAGAGAGAGAGAGGGAGAAAAAAGAGAGGGGTCGTCCGCACCACAGGCACCTGTAATTAACACACAGTTGAGAACAGAATCTACAGCTTCACCTCTGAGTGGAACAGAGCATGAGTGGTTCATTATCAGCTAATTAATAAAGCCACTGGTTAGCATGTTCAAGTCCCAGAGAGGCGTTCAAACTGTGTCACATCCAATTTATTTTTCCAATAGGACAACCCTGCAGAGCAGGAAACAGGAGACTACAAAGAAGGATATATATTAACTCACACAGCATACCTTCAATCTGCCATACCTACAGTATAAATTCAGCCAAATGCCTCTCGGCGCAGTAAATCTATAAAATCCTCACACATTTTCTTCTAAATCAATGGTGAGAGGTTTTATTCTTCGTTATTTCAGCTCAAGGCCTGTCTCTTTTGATTTATTGCCTGTTATTACAGAGCACACGCACATGTTCGGCGGTTTAAATAAACTTTTCAGTTAGAAGGCTGATTGCACAGAGCATATGGACCCTGTCACCACCTACCGTTTACAAACGCCAATCATCATGCTCACAGGCTACACTTTTATAGTAAGACTACCTGTGCGTAAGCCTTGTTTAAGCTTTGATGACATTATATTTTATGTAAGGAGAGTGTGAAAATTAATGATTAATAAATTAATGAATGCAGAAATATCTTCTGAATGAAATAAACACAAGTTATCTTCTATTGCACCCCTGCTGACCTGTTTAACTCTTTCCCTGCATTGATGGAATTTCCCATCATTTATGAGACGGTTCCCTTAAATTGACAGAATTTTTTGGCTTTCCGCATTCCGGGTAGGGGCCGGTTCTCTTCTGGAAGAGTAGAGAATTTCTGGATCAAAACACAGGCAAAAAAAAGCAGAAACAAGCAAAAAATATTTTTGACGTGATTTTCTCAGGTTTTTGTTCAAAATGTAGCTTTTTTTAATGAAACTTACCCACATTCAAGTATTGATAAAAAAAGACCATTTAAAACCATCTTATTGAGCAGTATGATGTGTATTTTGGGAATTTTCATGCATGTTTCAGTAGTTCACCCTTCATGGCTTTGGTAACGAAACTGGTTAAGCCAAAAATGAATATTTAGACATCATCCTATCTTATTTACCATTATTTACCATTATGTCATTCCAACACTATCTCACGACCAACTCATACATGTTTTATGAGGCGGCTAATTGGTACGAATTCGTACAACCTCACTTGGGTCGCAACTGCGAGTCCTGCGATTTGCCTAGACCCTAGAGACGGGTAGGTTTAGGGGCGGGGTTAGGGGTAGGTCATTCGTATATATTCATACGAATTGGGCAACTCATAAAATATGTACAAACTGCTATGAGATCGGATTGGTCATTCCCAATTTTTTTATTCCTCTCTGAAACACAAAAATAGATATTTTAAAGAACATCTCTTTTCCATTCAACTACAATGAACGTAGACTTCCAAAAGGATGCAAAATTACCATAAAAGTGTAAAATATGATATAACTTCTAAAGTCATCTTCCCCTCCAGTGAGCTGTTAACCAAGTCTACATCAGTATGATTCATTAATGTGTGAATTAGAATGGCTTTGTGACCAGTTCATCAACCAATTCATTGAAAAGATCTGAGTCACAAGAACGATTTGTGCACAAATGGAGTACCACACTTTTAATCATACTTTTATAGTTATGTGGTACTTTAGGTTCTTTTAGAAGCCTAAAAGCTCCAGTTAGCCTTAATAACACAGGAAAAGGGGCCAGTACATTCATCAAAATTTGTCCCTTTGTTCCACTGAAAAAAGAAAACCAGGTCTGAAATGACTGAGAAATAATGACAATTATAATTTCCAAGTGAACTATTATTTTAAACCGGTCCAATTTTAACTGCTCAACTGTTACATATGCTATTAATATTAGTGATTGTGTCTGCCTGTGCTTTTTTCCCCCTTCATTGGACATAGTGCCACTCATGTTCAATTCTGCCATTCATGGACACCCACTTGAAAGATAAAGAAAGAAAGAGGGAGAGAAAAAAAATGCTGTTTAAACATTGCTAATCCTTTAATTGAATGCAGATTTATTCGGAGCCTCTGGTCGGACTGGATTAAAGGCTGGTACAGGGGGGATGGCTGTTCTGAATGTGGGTCAGAAAAGCTTTCTGCTTGCCGCAAAAATTGATTTTTATACCCTTTTTAGGAAAAAGCTGTTACATTCATTGTCTGGGTTTGTAACGCCCCACTTGACATGCTTCAACAGCGTTTTGCACGCAATAGTTCTCAGTTTCTTTCCCTTTATTTCTTTCCCATCTATTCCTGACCTTTACCATTTAAGAGCTGTCAAAGTTGTTTATTAAATATATAAAATGTGTTCAATTTATATATATAATATTCTATTGACACCCATCATTATTAACACAAAAAAACCTGCATATTTTGAAAATAAAAAAGGTTTTATAAGTGTAAATGGGTCTTTTATATTAAAATATATAACTGCTATTATATTTTAGGGAGGGGATCATGATTTCTGGGGGTCAAAAATGTTGCCTTATAATCATTTGTATGATCCCATGAACAATTATAACAAAAAGTATGACAATATAATATATACAATATATATTGCAACATTATCAATAGTTGAACATGAATCAGTAAATATTATATTAATATTTACATTAATGTTCAAATATTAATAATGTTGAAATAAATTTATAATTGTTATAAAATGTGATTTATTAGACAATATGAACAGTTTTATAATGTAATATGCATAAAGTATTACCCAGTTTAACAATCTAAGTTAAACAAAGCATGCTGAACTGGGATCAGATATCTCTCTGTCCCTAACTATCACTCATAAAATCAAAAGAAAAGGGTTGACATTTCCACATCAGTGTAGCTTTTCATCGTCTAGAGACTAATATCGGTACAGGCTCCTCTCAGCTGTTTGAAAAACACAGAGCTCGGCTTCTCTCAGGGGCATGTCAGGCCTCCCTTAGATGCACAGAGCCGCAATGGCGTCCCTCTCCTCTCCTCAGGTGAGCTGTCAGTCGGCTGTGACATTAGAAACCTCTCTATCCATTATTCCAGCAGACCCCACAGCACGGCAACAGGAGCTGCCGAGAGCCATGACAGCGGGAGCTCTGTGTATCAGGAAGACTGACACCAGCACAAAGAGGAAACTGCAGGCGCAACGGCTGGAGGCATGACAGAGAGAGAGGCACTGGAGATGGGCGACTGTACGGACACTTTGTGTGTATGTCAAGGTTGTGCGCCATTCACAACTGAAGTGAGAATGTTTTAAATTCAAATTCAATTGTGGAGTTTGAACTGATGTGGCAAACAAGATGCAGAAATGTAATCTGAAATTGCCATAAACATGCCATGGAATATGCTGTATTTTCAGAAACATTACTCAATATGAATAATGTCTGAAATAGAACCCATAGATTTGTATTTTTTATATACATTACCGTCGGTAAAAATTTGTAATGGTTTTGAAGTCTCTTGTGCTCATTAAGGCTGCATTTATTTGATCAAAAATATTTAATAGAAAACAAATTTAAAATAACTTTTTTTAAAAAACGTGTTTAAATTACAGTTAGTTCCTGTGAATTCTCAGCATCATTACTCCAGTCTTCAGTGTCACATGATCCTTCAGAAGTCATTCTAATATGCTGATTTGGTCCACAAAGGAAATAATTCTAATTATTATCAGTGTTGAAAACAGTTGTGCTGCTTAATAATTTTGTGTATTTTTTTTAATGAATAGAAAGTTAAAAAGAAAAGCATTTATTTGAAATGGAAAATATCTTTATAAAAAGTATTAATTTCTCACAATTTCATAATATTTCTTGCCCCAAACGTTTAAACAGTAGTGTATATATTTAGCAAATGAACAAATTAAAATAAATTAAAATGACTAAAAACTAAAAATTAAGTATAAAAAATGAAATCCCACCTATACAATATTGTATTTGATTATTAAACATAAAATCAAATAAAAATAATGAGTGGCCAATTAAATTAAATAACAAGTTAACTAGTGAACTGAAAAGGAACCAATTAGTACAAATAAAATAAAATAAAATAAAATAAAATAAAATAAAATAAAATAAAATAAAATAAAATAAAATAAAATAAAATAAAAATAATGGGTGGCACATTCAATTGAATTACAACTTATGAACTGAAAAAATAAATAAATAAATAAAATAATAATAATAATGGGTGGCACATTCAATTAAATTACAACTTATGAACTAACTAACTAAATAAATAAATTAAATTAAATATAATAAAATAAAATAAAATAAAATATAAATAATGGGTGGCACATTCAACTGAATTACAATGTATGAACTGAAAAAATAAATAAATAAAATAATAATAATGGGTGGCACATTCAATTAAATTACAACTTATGAACTGAATAAATAAATAAATAAATAAATAAATATAATATAATATAATATAATGTATATAATAATATAATATATAATATAATATAATATAATATAATATAATATAATATAATATAATATAATATAATATAATATAATATAATATAATATAATATGAATAATGGGTGGCACATTTAATTAAATTACAACTAATAAACTTAAAAGGAACCAATTCCTAAACACAGAAATGTTCCCATTCCTGGTGTATGTGCACACATGTTAGCAGTTAAGACATCTCTGCTGCAAGAGTAGGATTTATTAAACCCATAGAGTTCAAAACAAAAACTACAAACCACAATTGTTGAGGTCGCAGATGCACACTGCCCTTACACAACCACAAACCACCAGAAAAAAAGTTACTTTCTTAAGCAGTTCATTAAACGACTTAAACGGTGTGTGAGAAGCCTCTCAAACGACTTCCTCTTCCTCATGCGCTGTCAGGAAGTGACAGGGTGTTTCAGCGATGACCTCGTCTCGCCGTTACACCAGCGCAGCGCATTAGTATTCCAGTAAGCCCGGGGAAGAAATACAACCTCAGCCGCTGTTATCGAAGCTCGATGATTAAAAGTGCTCCCATCAGCAAGATGCACACGAGGGATCTTAAAGTCATTAAAATAAGCAATAGTGTATTATTTCCTTCAGGTAATCAAAGCGAATTATTGAGTGTGTCTGAACGCTGTAGGCGACAAGTCTTTTTATTAAAATGGAGACAGAGGACTTCACAATGACGCCAGATGAGGCTCTTACCCTTCCATTAAAGGAGCACTGCAATGACATTGAGTGCACTGACACATCTTAAAGTGATTAAACATGACAAATGAAAGAAGAGTGTCATTTACACAGCCGACGGATGTCTTCATGACGGAAAACGGTGATCCCCAAAGAATTCCAGAGGGCGTCTCTGTGCGTTTATTCTATAGAATTACACAACAAAGCTCTTTTTAGTTCTAAAAACCTATTTTCATTATCACATCTCGTTCAGATTAATGTCACACGTCAGCTGGAAATTATCTCGGAATGTTTTGCCCTCAGTCAAAAAATGTCTTATTCGTGGTGTCTGTCAGGATTCAGTTAACACTCTAGCTGGTGAAACTCACACGACCCACCAACCTTCTCCTCCAAAATACAAAAGAAGTAAAGCTTGTCTTCTTGCCGTGAGTGAGTGGGAGTGAGTGAAGTGCCTGATGGCCCGCGGCACCGCTATCTGCCACTCACGCTGATTTGGCATGTCATGTTGGATCTAACAAGGCCACGCTCTAAGGAGATTTGACCACACAGAGAAGTGATACTGCAGAAAAACGGCTGTTCCACTGATCCTCCGGAAAAAAGACAGAGCAGAGGGTGAAGGCAAGGAGATGATAAGTGCAAATTGATCTTCTAATGTAAAAAATGTGTTCTTTTCTAAAGAATAAGATGAAATATATTTGAAAATATCTAGTAAATAGACTCAATCTGAATGTGCGTGCAACCAAAATTATGTATTTTTAAATATGGGCTGTTTATTTACATGCCTTTATGTGTTGATGCAATTATGCACAGAATAGCAGAGGAACTCCTGTTCGCTTTCCTTGCACTGTTGAACATGTCTTCCAGGCTTTTTATATTATTTTCTTTTATATATATATATATATTATTTGACAGCGCAATTACACATCTTTTGTATGTTTGAAGTGTCTACTGTGTAGAGTGCTTTGTGAAGTGCCAGCTCTCCTCTGGAAAACTAGAGTTGGTTTGGTGAATAAACTGTCAATCTGTGCTTGTTCTCGGGCCCTAGGCACTCATAAAAAACATGACATTTTTAAGATGTACAGACATGTATAGACATACACACACAGCCTGAAAACAAAAGATGTGCTTGAGAGTCCATACCACACCAAGGACATCTTTCTTCAAGAAACAGTCAAAGGGGTTTGAACACTTCATTTAAAAAACAGTAAAACAACACTAATGTTAAAGCATTAGAAAATATTTATAATATAATATAATATAATAGTACTCAACCAGGGGCCCCAGCAAATTTCTAAAGGGGCCTCAAGATGACTAGGTATTTCTAATAATAATTTAACTTTAATCAAATTTAAAATGCTGTCCACCTTATTCCTACGCCCCATGCAGCTTTTTAAGGGTGTAACTTCCGTTAAGCTGTAAAAGGCTCGCTCTATGAACGCAATAATACATTTAAAAAAAAAAACTGGTTACAATGAGATTACATTATTCTACTAACCCTTCAACCATCGGACATTAAAAGTGTTAAAGCATTAACAAGGTACTTTCAACAGATCATGAATAACCCCAAAAGCGCAATTCTTTCCACAGCAATAACGGACGGGTTAAATATCACTGTAGAAATATATCTGTATTATACATTACCTTAATCAAAAATGTTCATTAACTTCAGCATTGCGTGATACTATTTCAAAGTGATTTTTACAGATAATAAATTGTATTTACCTGGAAAGAGGCGTGAGGCTTTGAGGAGAAAAACAAGAGATTCTTTGTGCATTCCAGTGAATTAATGGGATATATCGTAAATTAAGTCGGGAGAACAGAATACAAATGTGCAGAATATGTTGTCCTTTATCATACTATTACAGCAGAATGCAAAGGGAAAAACGAAAATAATCATGAGGAAAAGAAATGAAAAGAGCTCTTGCCATAGATATTCTTGTTATCACATCACATTAAAATACCAAGCGTTACGTTATTCTCATGATGTCTGAAAATAAAACATGAAGGAAAATTGACAGATAAGCTTTATTTGTAGCGCAACGATATGATCTGAAATTATTTGTTTCAGTCTTTTTGAATGGAAGTTCCCCAAACCGGAAGTGCCACCCATAATTCAAAACGCTGTAGGATTGTCAGGAATAAGGCGAATATATTGCTGAAAAAATAGGCTGCTGTCACTTTAAGACCGAATGCGCAGATCCAAAATACTGTTACACATACGCTTTTCTTTTTCAATTGTTTAGTTCACCTAAGCCATTAGCAACTGTGTTTATGAGGATACTCAATGTTTTCCCCCCGACTAAGCCTGGTTTCTCCCAAGGTTTTTTTTCTCCTTCTTAACGCCTATTTGCCACCAGTTTGCTACCTGATGTCACCTGTTGGAGTTTGGGTTCCTTGCCGCTGTCGCCTTTGGCTTGCTTGGTCGGGGACACTTGACATTTGACTTGAATTTTGATATTCAGCAGTGCTTTGATCTGCCTGCATTGACACCATTGGCTGCTGTGCAGCCAAAATTATGTACCAGTTATCACTGTAAAGCTGCTTTGACACAATCTGCATTGTAAAAAGCGCTAGATAAATAAAGGTGACTTGACTTGACTTGAATTTTATGTGCATTTTGACAATTCGGTGTTCACGTGCATCTGCGCGGCTCTGTGTGTGTGCGCACAGAATATAGTTGCACGTTCAGAATTGAGTTCTCTTTTGTGTTTTTGTGTTCTAAAATGATTTAAAATGGCTTGAATGTTTAAACTGACTAGACCTAAAACATGTTCAAATGATAAACTTTCATTGTATGTTGGTTAAACTTTGCAATTAATCTGAGAATCACGTGCGTTTTGGTCCGTATGGATTAACGATCCCTATATTTGACATCACACACATCGTGATTTTGACGCTAAAATGATATATTGTGCAGCCCTATAATATAATATAATTTATATTATATTATATTATTGTTTATGCCTAGTAAAATTCTGGTATTTTGCTGTTCTTCAATAACATGGAAATATGATTTTTGGTTTCTATCTTGATTTTTGTATTTTTTATAATATAATATAATATAATATAATATACATTATATTTTGGAACACTAGGAAACATGGCTGGAAACGCATATGAAGCATCTTTAACATTTCCTTAAAGGCATGTCTTTGTCTTGAGGCGCATTTTAATGCAAGCAAACCTTCAATTACTCGCCTCTTCAGTGACCTTTCTGCCTTGATGGACCTTTGTGAACTGTCCTTTAAAGTGTAATTAGCATCATTGATGCAGCTCAGAGTGAACCCTGGCATTAGGCAGCACACTGGGGCTGATCTACAGAGAGACGCTCCATCTGATCAGAGGTTAATCTAATTTCAGACTCACAGAGTGGCAGATCACACAATCTTTGAAGAGGGGGAGAAGATTAAAAACGAGAGAGGGGAGGGATAAAGGAACACGGTGTGAGAGAACAGCGTGAGTCGTGACCTGATGTGGGATGTCAGTGAGAGAGAGATAAAGAGGAGGAGGAAAAATAAGTGCTCTAGTACCTGTTTGATATGATAGCGGATAAATCCAGCTGACATCAACCCCAGTAAACAGAGACATTCATCCTTGAGAATGCATGAGATAAATATTCTATTCATATATACAAGCACGGGTGACACAGGTCGATTTCCAAGTAAATTGAAAACATAATCTCAAATGCTTTCGCTTTCTCAAAAACCTCTCAGAATGTGGCTCACACAAGCAGGTAGGAAGAACCATTAAAGCCACTCACTCTGAAGCCCCATTCACACTGACAACGCTTTTTAATCTCAAAGGTCACCAGTTCGCTGTACTGTTCAGCGCTATTGATGGTATGATCATTTTATTTTGACAAAGAATGAGCATTCTTGCTGAACATTTGCATTTGACTTGCAGCAGTAGAAGATGAGTGTTTGTGAGTCCATTAGTTAAACACACAGAATGTTATATTATATTGCTGTACGTGTGCAAACATGAACATGAAGTTTTTCATCACCTATATTCAATCTCCAGTGTCTTCATTTATTGCTTTCCCAATTTTCATGAGTCATTAGCCACTCCCACATTGTGACATCAACATTTGATGACAGTTATGCCACACAAATTTACCAACTCGATAAAGATCTTTCTGGGCACCCCTTGTGAATGTCCCATGACAGCTGCGATATGGCGATGCAAATACTGTTTTATGCAATTGAGTGCATTCTTCACCATAGTTGCCTTAAAGGGATAGTTCACCCAAAAATGAAAATTATTCCATGATTTACTCACCCTCAAGCCATCCTAGGTGTATATGACTATCTTCTTTCAGACAAACGCAATCAGAGATATATTTAAAAACATCCTTAGTTATGTCCACCAAAAATATTCTCGTCGCTTTATAAGAACCGCTGTACTCACATGAACTGATTTAAATATGTTTTTAGTACATTAATGGATCTTGAGAGAGGAAATGTCATTGCTGTCTATGCAGGCCTCACTGAGTCATCGGTTTTCAGCAAAAATATCTTAATTTGTGTTCTGAAGATTAACGAAGGTCTTACGGGTGTGGAACGGCACGAGGGTGAGTAATTAGTGACAGAATTTTCATTTTTGGGTGAACTAACCCTTTAAGTTCAAAGTAAATACAGTGCACAGTATAAATGAGTACAACTGACCACATCTGAACATAATGTTATTAAAAAAAAAAAAAAAAAAACTAAAACTAAATGTGTCTTAGATATAAAGATTAATTTCTAAATTGGGTTTCAGATGGGTATGATCATTCATACTGAGTACTGTATCTTAACTTTAACTGCAATTTTTCAACAGGGTAAAGTGCTGAAACCCTTTTATACTGTATTTAATGGAAAATATATTACCTGACAATATATTAAACTGACAAAGAATGATAACAAAAAGCTTACACAATGAAGCAATTTTGGATTTAGAATCATAATTGCAAGTATTTAATGGAAACTTTTCACATTTCTGTAGTTCTCAGAACTGATATAATTTTGGCTGGGTAAACAGAGATACTGTTTAGTGAAAGTATAGTGGTAATGTAGCGGTGAAGTGCAGCAAATATAACTATGTGTTCTCATTTTTCCCCAGCAGCTACAGCTCCTTAAAAATAATAATAAATCAAGTTAATATAGTATCTGGTAAGGACATAGGCCTATTATAATAATAATGCAATCAATCAGTCACTAAATAAAGTTTAACCCACTTGCATCTGGTCCATTGCGAAGCCATGTCTAATCGTTTTACAACAGGCGTCCAATCACAACAGACTTCCGGAAAAACTGAATTGACCAATGACATTTGAGGTAACGTTACACTGAAATAAGTAAAGTCCCGCCCCATGACTGTCAAAAATCAAAAGTGTTCGCGCGAGCGAAATAGAAGATCGAGCGCGTGTGTGTTAAGTGATGACGTGCGTGCTACGACTCGTGTCCGAGCCATAGACTGTAAAAAAATCCGAGCACGCGAGGGCTTGATCTGCGCGCAGAGGAGATGTCGTGCACGCGCGGATTTAAAATGAGCTCGCGGGCTCCCGTTTCCTCGCATGTAGATCTGTTATCCTCTCGCGGAAGTGATTTACTGCGCGCGCAAGCATCAGTTGTGCGCTCGGTCATTATTGGCGTTATAATGCCGCTATACTTAGTCCTCCAAGGTTTATAATGGTTGTGAATGGGGGGCCACATTTTGTAAAAAATAATGCATCCATCCATAAGAAAAAGTAATCCATAGGACTCCTGTGGGTTAATAAAGGCCTTCTGAAGTGAAGTGATGCATTTTTGTAAGAAAAATAATATAAATTCAAATAATTAACTTCTGGCGGACGACTGTACGCAGAATGCGCAAGTTGGCTTGCACCAAATGAGTAATCCTCTGACGCAATGTTTGATGCAGGATAGGAGTAAACCAATTAAGCTCTTCTTCTCTTATATCGAAATCCTCCAAAATTTGTCTTTAAAAATTACCATTTTAGACTTATAATCCGTGACCGGTGTTTTGTTTTGCTCTATGCTCTGTGCGTTCGACATTATGTTGTGCATCAGGTCAAAGGATACTCTTCCTCTTCAAATCGACTTGCGTATTCTGCATACGCTCTCCACCGGAAGCTAGTCATTTGAATTTTAAATATGGATTTTTTTATGGATGGATGGATGCATTATTTTTTACTTCAAAATGCAGTCCCCCATTCACTGCCATTATAAACTAAGGATATTTTTAAATATATCTCTGATTGTGTTTGTCTGAAAGAAGATCTATGATATGGAAAGAAAGCCCTTTGTGACTTATCCAACTCTAAACAGAAATCAGCATAGTCGCACAAGCGTCTCTCATATTACCCTCTTTTATCAGCCTTAGTCATTTCCCTCCTTTTCCTCACAAACGCCACCATTACAACACAAATCCTGGCTTGCCTGAGGCAAAGACAGAGCAAAGAAGGAAATGACAAAAAGGTTGAGATTGGGAAACCAAACTAATGAGTTTACAAAAGAAGAACAAAAGCAAAAGTCATGACAAGTCAAGCATGTGCTTTCATGTAATACAATGCAATTAATGGAAAAAAGAATTAAATATTTTTCAGTTGTTTAACTGGTACTGTCAATATTTTTGGTAAAAACAAAAAGTAGATTTAACCAGTATAAAATAAATTAAACCCATAAGAAATGTGGATAAAATAAGATAAAACTAATAAAACCATGAATAAAATAAAATATGGGTAACACTTTACAATAAGGTTTCATTCATTAACATTAGTTAATGTTCTTATTGTATACAATAAGAATGAACAATACTTCTACAGCATTAGGTAATCTTATGTTAATTTCAACATTTACTACATTACTACATTTTAATTTGTTAACATTAGTTAATGCACTATGAACTTCATGAATATAAACATTTTTATTAACTAACAAAGGTTAAAATATGCTGTAAAAAAAAAAAAAAAAAAAAAATGCTGTAAAATATATTGTTAGTTCATGTTAACTAATGCATTAACTAATGTTAACAAATGAGACCTTATTGTAAAGTGCTACCAAAAATGCAATGCAATAAAATAAAATGTCTAGCTGGTAAATTGGTAAAGTCATGTAGTGATTGATGTATAAATAGATTTAGTCAAATGTTCTTTAAGATATGGTTAAACTCAGTTTAAGAGGCATTTTGTAAACCATTGTAAGCCTCAGTTAACTCAATTCAAAGCATCTTATTCTGGAAAGTTTTATTTTAAACTATCATATATTCAACACAGTGAATGAAAATCATTCTGAGAGCCGTGGTTTATAGCGGTTTATAGGTAAAATGAAAAATGAGTGGCCTCAAGAGTGATCCATCGGCGAGCTGGTCTACGAGCCCCGCTCGCCATTTCAATTTACAGCTTGAATAATGTACCTCCTAAAAACGAACCGCTGAGCCTCATACTTCATTTCTACAAGACTCCATTAAAGGACTGATTTGTTCATTTTTCAGCATTTCGTCTGTAGGGAGATTTCCTCTAGGGCGTTCAGAAGTTCACTGTTGTGAGACTACAGCAGGAGTCAAAGCTCCAACCGGATTGAACCGGTTATATGATTGACTGTAAACGTAACTAGTTTGAAATCTAAAGACAAAATCCACCCTGCAGGTTTTTGCTATAAAGCTCTTTGACTCGAAGTATATCTTTCCTTAAGGGTGCACTAATCTCGTCAAAGACTCCACTTTAGCTGTTAGCCAAATGATGACATTAGGGCCACATCTGTGCCCCTGGCACACACCACCTGTTATCATGGGAGTAAAATCACAGCCAATCAAAACCACTGCTCTAGACCGAGCTCTCTTACTGAGCAGCTGTGCAAATTAACCTGCGCTCAGGCGCAGCGCACAGGCCAAGAATCTGGGTGCAGTGGGCTGAGCAGTCCTGTTCCATCCCAGCCACTGCCATTCCATTCTGATCCATTTCATTCCATTCCATTTATTCCATCTGATTATATTCCACTCAATTACATTCCATTTCATTAGCCTTGGCAACACCAAATCCAGTTGGGGCCAGGAGAGGTTTGGCAGGCTTATTATGCTAGATCACCCTGCCATTCTTGTAGTGCTTATATGTATCTGCCCTCTATAATCTCAATAAAGACTGAGCATATGGGTGCTAATGAACCAGTTTGTTGAGGCATGTAAGGTATTGTATAGGCACTACGGTGTCAGCTTGTAACAGCATGACTTGGCTAAAAGCTACATAATGCCGGTATCCTCCAGATTTGATGTCATGGCAGTGGCTTAGGTGGTGGTTGCAGATCTGGGTAACATTTTACTATCAGGTTCATTAGTTAAACATTAGTTAATGTATTAACTAACATGACCTAACCATGAGCAATGCATTTGTTACTGTATTTACTAATCTTCGTTAACGTTAGTTAATGAAAATACAGTTGTTCATTGTTTGTTCATGTTAGTTCATAGTGCATTAATTAATGTTAACAAGATTTTAATAATGTATTAGTAATTGTTGAAATTAATATTAAAAAAAGATTAATAAATGATGTATAAGCGCAGTTCATTATTAGTTCATGTTAACTAATGTAGTTTATAAATCGAGGGAACGAAATAGTAAATCGTGCGCATGATTTAGCCTACTATTTTTTTTCCTGCATGTCATGTCCGGGGCTCCGTAACACTAAATAAATAAATAAATAAATATAAAAAATAAACAGATTAATAATCTTGTGCTGTCAATCGATTAAAAAAACCCTAAGATTTAAGACTTTATTTAACTCATTTAATACAAAGCGGGCATTTTGGCATACTTTTGTGTGTTTTTGTCCATTCAAGCACGAAAGAGAACTGAATGCGGTCGACGCACTGTCTGAGCACACGAGTCGTGTGTGTCTGTCACACAGACAGGAGATTCACAGACAGTGTGCTAGTACAGATTTAAGTTTTTTTTGCATCTTATCGCGCTTGAATTGTTCAATAGCACTTGAATGAATGATAGCATGATCATATAATGTAACGCTAGCTAAAGGATGATGGAAAAAAAGAATGCTGCATTTAACTGCGTTAAATATTTTTTTAATGCGTTAAGCTGATTGAATTAAATAAATCAAAATAAATAAATGAAAAAATAAAAAAATCCACATATGTACCACTGATTTGCACAGCGGCAACAATTTAAAAACAACCAAATCCCACGGGAGGTGTGACACGTGAAAGGGGCATTTGCAAGGTTGTTTGAAGATTTTTCTGTGATTCTACTAGGTCCCACTACCCCACAAATAAATCAATACTACATGCTACCAAAAACTACATAAATCAGAAACTATATGCTTCACATTTAAACTGTATCCTTCCCAAAATGTGAACTAATGTATTCTTCTTTGAAATAAAATGGTTTATTTTCATTTAGAGAGGCCTCAGACAGTTTGAAGAGCCAGATTGGAGTTGATAATCTCTTGAATCAGCATGGGCTGAAGTATGTTTCCTCTCGCTCATCTGTCTAACACACTAATCTCTGGGATAAAATAGCTATGGCTAATCGTATTAGCTTAATCACACTGACCACTTGAGGTTGCACAGCTTTGAGTGGATTTCTAAAACAGCCACTATGCCGCATTACACCCTGTAATTTTCTACTGCAGCCCAGAGTGACATAAAACACATATGTAAACACACCTCAGAGACAAGTCTCTATTAATTGCATTTTAAGAGAAAAAACATTTACATTAAAGCATCTGGCAGATCATTTTTTTCAAAGTGATTATAAATACATTACATATACATTTTATATGTAGGCTACATGTATTCTAGGGATCAAATTTACAGCCTGAGCTACAGGAACACTTGAAATGAATACGCAAAAAATAAAATGGACCCACACTGGACATAATTTCACCTTCTCCCACCACTATCCTAATAAAGTAAATTCTAGCAATTACAATTATGTGAACTTGTGCAACCTTGTAATATGCTGCCGACTTTTTAAAATAAAATCGTTACTGTAATTTTGTGTCAATAATTGTATTTTGAACCTCTTCTAACCTCTACAAACCCACAGTCTTATTTTTCTCTGGCCAATTAACTACTGACTTACTGACTTATTAGCATACAATAGTCAAAGGAGAAAATAGAATAATGAATGATGAAGTTGTACGTACCTTTTTCTCAGATTCTTTTCACAAGAATAAACAAAAGTGTTTACAACAGAAGCCATCACCCACTTTTAATTAAAACACTTCACACAGTTATTTCATCTAATGAAAAATTATTTGCACAGATAAGCAACAATAGAAAAATGAAAACAAAACAAGATTAGCCAAGCAAGCTGCTATAGGCATGCAACAAAAACGAGAGACATTGCACAAACAAAACCTTTTCCGCAGTCAAAAAGACTAAGATGTTATTCAATTATATTTTATTACCTTGAATTATGTCCAAAAGTGCTTTGGATAAAACATTTTGCATATTGCAGCCCTTTGCAACCAGACAGCAAGTGTCTAAGCCCAACTGGAGACCTGGAACTCTCATTAGTTTGGCATCAGCAAGGGTTGTAAATATTTAAATGTGTTGTTCTGCTCATGGTTGAGAATTCTAGAACTTGGGACTGTGACACTGGGAAAAGTGTGATTGTGTTCAGTACCGAGGAAACACTTCATCTCTTCTGAGTGAAGAGCAGCTCTGTAATGACAGGATAGATGGCAGGCCAGCAGGGGGTCTTCAGGAACAGGCAGTGCACACTCACGTCTGATTCGACACACACACACACACACAAACACTCTGTGAGGCCTAAGGCAGACAGGCAGTGAATATCATGTTCAAACTAAAAGAGTTGGTGATATGAGACAATATAGATGAAAGTGAGAGATAGAGGCAGGCACATTATGATGATATTGTTGTTTATATACACTACCATTCATAAGTTTGGATTCTGTAAGGTTTGTTTTTTTAAAGAAGCAGTGGTGTATATATTTACACACACCATTGAGCCAAAACTTTATAATCACCTGCCTAATATGCTGTTGGTCCTCCGTGTGCTGCCAAAACAAAAGGCAGCTGAGGCATGGACTCTGCAAGATCCCTGAAGGTGTCCTGTGGTGTCTAGCACCAAGATGTCAGCAGCAGATCCTTCAAGACCTGTAGGTTGTGAGGTGGAATCGCCGTGGACCGAACTTGTCCAGCATGTCAGACAATTGGATTAAGTTCTGGGGAATATGAAAAGAGTCTCGTTGCAGCCTACAGTGGACATCCAACCCAGACCACATCCAAGTGTGAATCCAACTATGTCAATCATAGTACTGATTGCACACCAAACACTGATCCCTAAACCTACCCGTCATTGTAACCAATGAAATTACCTGCAGGGCGGGATTTCTGGCTGAAGTGGCTTAGTGAGGAGTCACGAGGTGACATAATAGGCATGGGTGTGGCTTACTTGGATGTAGGCGGGGTCCAACGCAGGCTGCTGCGAGCCCTACTTGGGGAATTTAGAGGCCAGGGCAACGCCTTCAACTCTTTGTCATGTTCCTCAAACCATTCCTGAACAATATGTACCCTGCTGAAAGAGGGCACTTCTACCAGGAAACACCAATGTCATGAAGGAGTGTACCTGATCTGCAACATTGTTTAGGTAGGTAGCACGTGACAAATTTACATCCAAATGAATGGTCAGACCCAGGGTTTACCAGAAAATTGCCCAGAGCATCATGGCTTGTCGTCGTCCCACAGTGCATCCTGGTGCCATCACTTCTCCAGGTAATAGGCGCACACATTCATGGCCGTCCACGTGATGTAAAAGAAAATGAGACTCATCAGACAAGGTGACCTTCTTCCACTGCTTCAAGGTCCAGTTCTGACGTCCGAGCGCCCATTGCTTTCGACGGTGGACTAAGGTCATCACAGGCACTCTGATTGGTCTGATTGAGCACACAGCACTGCGTGTTGGGACACATTCTTCTCATAACCATCATTAAAATTTTGTGTGGACCACAGTGGACCTTTTGTTGGACCACCGCTAAAAAATTCTACCAGTTCCAGTTGATACCCTGTCACCTTGCCATAACAATTTTGCCCTTGTCAAAGTCGCTCAGATCTTTATTCATGCCCATTTCTCTTGCATTCAACACATTGATTACAAGAACTGATTGTCTGTTTACCTTCTAATACCCAGACCTTTAAGAGATGATCAATGATATTTGGTACACCTGTGACTGGTCATAAAGTTTTGACTCATCAGTGTAGATATACAAATGCTTAATGATCTTATAACATAAAACAAAAACTGTTGGTTTCTGGGTTTCTAGCTGTAATTAAAGTTTTCAGGAGGCAAGCGCAACTCCTCACTCTAAACAACAATAAACAAATTGAAACAGGCTTAGGATCTTCTCTCAAAACATTATTCACAAGATCGAACCTTCCAGCGACTGTCTGGCTGAATTAAATTACATGAGCGGAGAAACAGGCATGTTTAGATGAAGCTAATCATATCACAACCACGTTTGGTTTCCAAAAGTGTGTGCTACGTGGAACAAAAATTAAGCATCATGCCGACCGAATGAATGAGAAACTGCAGCAATGTTATAATCATCTGCAACATTCGCCTTGAGAATTCTGATGATTGCATTCTTCTTAAACACATTTTGATTATAGAAACATTTTTTTAATGTAATTAATCTTTTCATGGCATACGATCACATTTCTGTATGCCACAACATAAGAATTACAACTGCAAGTCGTGAATCATCGTATAAATAGAAGATCGACTTGCCGCTAATGAGAGTTTGATTTCTTTATGTTTGTATATAGTGCTGCTAGTGCCATTTGCCTTTTATAATAAATTAAATTGATGGATGACTCTGTCGCTGGGGAAGATCCATCATGTGACAGACAACACTGCTGTTGCTTATTTAGATGGTGGAATGGAATAAAGTGCCTATCCTGCATGCATCTCTGAAGTGAGATGGTTGTGGATCATGGAGCCCAAAGCTGTCAGGCATCAGCGATAACCGTAGAAATGCCAATTTGTACTTAATTAAAAGACACAGAGAGAATCTAAAGGCTTAAATGAATTAGACAACTACAGAAATAAGGATAACTATATTATTTACTACTAAAAGGTTTCATATTACATGGGAAATACCTTCTAAAAAGATTTTTTTTTCTTTGGAACAACATGCATTTATGAACTGCTCACAATAAAAACCAGACATGTATATTAGAGGATTCATTTTGACTTTAAACAGGTCTGAATTACCCTCAGCAACAAACCACACACAGACAAGCAGTTTCTCTCTTCCCACACACACACGCCCTGGTGCCCTGTTCTGTCTCTGTCTATGGGAGATAATTAAATCTGGGCAGGAGGTTGATAAATGTATCAGCGGGTAGTGACAGGCTCCATGGCTAATGTGTTCCAGGTGAACATCTGCCTGATGCCAGCAGGGGGCACCAGGGGGCATGCCCTCCACCGCCCTCAGAGGACACAGCTACAACACCCATCACCACAGAAACAGTACAGCATGAGAAAGGGAGAGAGAGAGAGACGGCTGAAATCTGGCTCAAGAGTGCAAACCAAACTCTCAACAATTGCGGTTTACATCTTCAGCTCCTTAAAGCATAAATTATACAAATAGGGCATATCCTGTATATTCTAATGATTTAAAGTTGCAATCTGTACCACTAGCATCACAGAATGGAAAAACAAAAATAATTGTTTCCAAACAGGTTTCCTAAACTCACGCCATTGGTCAACAAAACAGAAAACTCAAGCCATCGGTTAAGCCAATGGCTGGTCGAGATTTTCAAACGAACAGAGAAATCAACATTCGAATGGCTTATCATTAGGAGAAAATATCGGTAACACTTTACAATAAGGTTCAATTCACATACGTACCGTGAACTACAACGATCAACCATTTTTAACAGTATTTATATCTAGGTTATTGTTCATTTTTAAATATACTATTGTTCAGTGTTAATTCATGTTTGTTCATAACACATTAACAATTTGAAATGTTAAAACTATAGTATTTATCAAAATTAATAATGCTGCAAAAATAGAGTTCACTGTTATCATGGGACCTAATGCATTAAATAATGTAAACAAATTTGAAAAAAAAACCTTGTAAAAGTGTTGGTAAAATGTTTAAACATTGAAAATTACTCACTTTAAGAACCTATAAATATGGCACCTATAAAAGTGAGAAAAGGTGCACACAGATATCACAAACTCCTAGCATATTTGGGATAGGTCTGCTGAAGTGTTTGTTGCATTACTCAAGGGAAAACGCTCGACAAGTGGCCTGCGATATTACACAGAAAAAGAAATGACATGAAAGGTGTCAGTCATAAAATATAGCATGGATCTCAAGAGAAACATGCAGCATTCTGAAAATGTAGATTTATTCACCATGTCTCAGGAAACTCATCAATGTTATGAAATGTGCAGCCAACCGTATGCCTGGTGGGATTATTAAATAACATTCTTTTAACCTTGGCAGAACGTTTGCTTCCCACTGCCTTTTTCGAATAAGAAATGGAGTGCAGATGGTATGGCCTCAGGCGGTTGTTGAAAGGTATAGGAAAAAAAAATCAGATCTGCTGTTGTTGTTTTCACCCATGACCTTCTGATCTGTGTGAGCTCACCTACTCATGCACACTTACACACACACACAAACACACACACACACACACATCATTAGCAAGAGAGCCCTGGTGGCCAGCAATTCTATGCTGTGTGTGAGTGTGTGTATACATATATACAGAATACAATAACATAAAATACCAAGACCAGATAAAATAAATTAAGGTCAAATAGGAGGCTATTTCATAAATGAAATGCTGCTCCAATGATCTTCCAATGCACATGTCTGGAATTCAAAATTGTCATATGGGTTGTTCAAGATACAGGTAAAAATACACAAAGTAGTAGTTAAAGATATGTGAACAGGTTAACTTCAAGTGTTAAAAATTACAGGGTGAATGCCAAGCAAATCATGACTAAAAGTAACATTTTCTTTTTTGGTCCGGACCAAAAGAACCAAGAGAGCCTAAGGAATCGAAACTAGGCACGAGAGAGTGAAACACAATATGTTTAAAAAAGAGCTTGCCCATTAAAAAGTGTATAAAAACATTAACTTTAAAGTATATTGAAGGTGACAAAAAATGAAGATGGATGAAACCCAGGCAGAAAAAGAGCAGGCAGCGTAGATGATATTCCCAATGTCCATCCTCTGATTTGATTATAAATTACATCTTTGATTAAAGAGCAGTAAGGGGGAAACAGCAGTCATTGATTTCCAATCCGCAGAGCAGAATGCTTCTGTCAGAGTGAGGCAGGCAGACGATTCAGGTTCAGCGGCGGCCTTACATCTCTCAGAGTGTCTGTGATTGTGTCCAAGATGTTTAATTACACTCTAAGTGAAGAGAATTACTGTAAATCTTTAGATAACAGCACTTAGCCAGCAGACAAGTGAAGACTGAAAAGCCTCCTTTATATTTCACCATCTATTTGAAAAGCTAAACCAGCTAATCTTCTCCGTTGTCTTTGCTAAGCAGCCGACAATAACTGTCTGGATGATTCAAATCACCCTTTCAACTGTGAATAGGGAGATGCACACTTCATTTCAATTTAAGTACAACATAAGGATTATACTGCGAGTCAGGCGTGCAAGCCGAAGCACTTTTAACAGCTTTTCAGCTTGTTTTTATAGGAAGCCACCAGGATTAAGGGTCAACACAGTTAAGTATCGAGATCAAGAAACATCTGTCATTAAAGTGCAACTATATGCATGTAGATGTTTGTGCTTGTGTGTGTGTGTGAGAGAGAGAGAAAGATGCTGTGTTGCGTTATGCATCAGACGGTCAATGACAGAGGCACTGCTGTGCGAGACTAGCATCAATTTTGGTCATTTTATCAGTACAGCATTGTGCTGCTTCATGTTGCAGGTTGGCAATATTTGTCATTATACACCACATAATATATTATCATAAACACAAACATTGCACTACCGTTCAAAAGTTTGAGGTTGGTAAGATTTTTTGTTGTTTTTGAAAGAAGTCTTTAAAGGATTAGTCCACTTTTAAATAAACTTTTTCCTGATAATTTACTCACCCCCATGTCATCCAAGATGTTCATGTCTTCCGTCAGTCGAAAAGAAATTAAGGTTTTTGATTAAAACATTCCAGGATTTTTCTCCTTATAATGGACTTCAATGGCCTCCAAACAGTTGAA
The DNA here is from genome assembly GCF_018812025.1 of Megalobrama amblycephala. Classification (NCBI taxonomy): domain Eukaryota; kingdom Metazoa; phylum Chordata; class Actinopteri; order Cypriniformes; family Xenocyprididae; genus Megalobrama; species Megalobrama amblycephala. The sequence continues at coordinate 47,163,953 of NC_063045.1, forward strand.
GGTCAAAATTAGTGTTTCAGTGCAGCTTCAAAGGGCTTTAAACGATACCAGACGAGGAATAAGGGTCTTATCTAGCAAAACGATCTGTCATTTTCGAACAAAATACAACTGTATATGCTTTATCATTATACTTATTATCATTTTATATAATTTTATTTATTTATTTTTTTTTTTTCTATTTCTTTGATGTGCATTTTTTGTGTTGTTCTCTCTGTTATGTTTTCTTGTAAAGCGCTTTGAGAAAGCCACTTTTAAAGGCGCTATATAAAATAAAGGTATTATTATTATTATTATTATTTATAAACACAAAATATCACCTTGAATGTACTTCCGCTTCAAAACACTTATGCTGTATGTCCTATGCCTTTCATATTCAACTTACGGAACGAACGCGGCGCCAGTTTTGTTTTTTTCTGTAAGTAGAATAGGGAATACATAGGACATACAGCATAAGCTTTTAAAGAATGCGGAATACATTCAAGGTGATATTTTGTGTTTATAAAGCATATACAGTTGTATTTTTTTCGAAAATGACTGATCGTTTTGCTAGAACTTTTTTATTAATTTTTTTGTGATGAATAGAAAGTTCAAAAGAACATCATCATTTGTGTTCTACTGAAGAAACAAAGTCCCCTACATCTTGGATGTGCTGGGGGTAAGCAGATAAACATCAAATTTTCATTTTTGGGTGAACTATCCCTTTAAGGAACACTGCCCAACAGCAACACCCGCAGGTAAAGTTACAGCAGGAGTCATGCTTTACAGTCTGTGGAGTCATGCCTCCCTTTGCTCTCATAGAAAACCATAGAAAATCATCAGACCCCCAGAGTGCGGTGGGTTTTGTGGGGGGTAATTGAGAATGAATGGGGGAAAGTCACTTGACAGGATGTCTCCAATGTCTCCATCGTGCTATGATTGGATGTAATTAGTTATGATTGGATATGATTGGTTTGTGCGATAAATCCCGCCTCTTGTTGACGTGCGCGTTCCGCGTGTCAGTTTGACTGAACAAATGATGGTATCAATGGGAAGACTAACTGAAAAGTAAGTATACAGATCACAGTTAAATATCACTGCTTTATGTCATGTCTAAATCAAACTTGAAATGGACTGAAAACATGATGACTGCATTTTTTTTAGTGCAATCAACTTGGTGAAATTAAAAATACATCTTCGTGTCTGTGACAGATGGTGTTTACGGAGCATGACTGATGATCCAAAATAGCCTAGGTTGACAATTAAAAAGAAAAACAGCAATACATGAATAAAATGTATTGTTTAAATTATTATTGCCTTTAGTTATTATTTTGGAATGAATGTAGAAATGCTTAAAACGCTAACTTGATGAGATTGACTTGGTTTTGATAAATAGAACATTACATTGTTAATGTAAAATTACAAAATAGAATTGTATTTGGTTTTCTTTTTTGATGTAATGTAAAGTAATGTTCATTTAACAAGAAAGATGTGTCAACGTTAAGAGTAATGCATGAATTTACAGTGATTCATAAAAAATGTGCGTCCTCATTTCAGAACACCACTGCATGCCACTGATATATATACAGTAGTCAACATTTGAAGTGGATCAAAAAAGTTCATCAAAGTTGTCCTAAGAACTAAGAAGAAGGTTAAGTTTAGTTAAGTTTTATGACTACTGTATGTATGTGTATACATGAAATGAAACAATTTCTTGAGAAAGTGAAAGAGAAGTCATTTCATCAGGATTCTATAAGCCCTGCTCTTTCCTTTCCTCCTGCAGTGCATGCTGGGAAGTTTCTGCATTCGGTACATTGGACTAATTACTGTAGTTGTGTTCGACCCACCCAATTTATCACTCCTCTGAACATTTAATTAGCTGCAAAGCTCTCTACAATTAAGCCCGGAATTAGGACAAATTGAACTGCAAGCTTAGCAACTAGAGGGGGGACGCCACAGCGGAAAGTGCAGATGATTGCCGTTATGGGAAAGCTGCAAGCTAAAGATTTAATTCACAAGATTGTTTTCTTGTTTCCCCCCCTCTTGAGCTCAGCACCGGCAAAACAGGCCTTTCAGGCTTTGTAATGTCTTCAACAAGCAGCCAAAACATTTATTTTTCACCGGAGAGAATCATTTTTCTGTGCATGTGTATAACCCTGCCAAAAACAAAAATTTTAAATGAGTAAACAAGGGCAAAATTCAGCTGCGCTTAACCGTGCTGTCATGTTTCTGTTTGTTTTTTTTACACAGGTCAGGAATATAACAGTGCTAAAAGAGCTGTTAACATTGTCATACCTCAAATCTGAGTGAGCTAACTTCAGGGGATTTCTCACACGTCGCACAACAGACTCGACCATCTGGTTTGTTTATAGCCATCACATTCAAAATGAGTGCACATACTCAGCAGAGCTCCACACTTATTTACGAGAATATAACAAAAAATCACCACTAAATTCTCTTCCGCTTTCTAAACATAAACAAGTAGGAAGTAAAAAAGCAATGTCCAAGGACTTTGGAGTATCAAAATGTTCCCTCTGGGATTCATACCTACAGTAGTCTGGAGAGAATTACAACTATAACAGGTTTATAAAATGTGTTTCATAGGCTTCATTTGAGTAGAGTTATATCCTTTACTTATCTTGTTAAATAGGGCATTAAAAGTGGGTACAAACAACAACCGCGGAACAACAGCAAGGTAATTCATTTCTGAGCCAAGTCTCATCAACCAATCGATTTACAGCGGCTGGGGTAAATGCATGCAAATCCTGAGTTTATCGGATGGGGAAAAAACAGCCAACTGTCAATGGAAATAAAAAACGGTGGAGAAAAATATAGATTTTTTTTTCTCTCTTCATGCTTTTGCTCTACAGCTCTCAAGAAGCCTCTGATATAGTCCTCTCCCATCATTTTCTATAACGCAAGTCTTTTGTTTTGTGGATTTGACATTAACGGTGCAGTTTGAATTCTGCTCACGTCGAGATCCCAGCTGCCGCGCATTGTCTCATACACTCTCGCACTGACACACATCACTCAATCCATCAATCCCCCCAGACTTAAATCAAATCATGCTGTCGTTACCATCAAAAGCAGACAGAGTAGGAGCAAATCAGAGATCAAACCTGCACGAGCAGATGCAAACTGGCAGTCATGCCACACGCCTAATCTTGCACTAAAATAGCATTAGGCAAGAGCCTTGAGATGCAAGCAGGCAAGTCTACCATAATGATCAATTTCCTCTCAGGTTAAATGCTAGTTAGCCCCGGGCGGACCACACTGAGATATAGTCTGGAGGTGTTTTGGAAAAAGACAGAGGGAGAAACGGTGAAACAAAAAATGAAGAGTTTTTTTTGTTTGTTTTTTTTTTAGGTAATAATATCTTCAATTGAAGTAACCCAAAAGATCCTTGAGGTTTAATGGCCCACTGGTTGCAACCACAATAGAAGAAAAGTCCTACACACACATACTGTACTCAATTCAAGGCTTGCAGACTAAAAGAAAGATGTAAAAGTAAGCTTTTCATCCATGCCTTGACTACTAACATCATGCAGTCCCATTGTAATATCTCCCAGCAGTTTGTCTTTTTACCATATTGGGGGGGGGGGATTTTGGTTTTACCGGCATCAAAGCGCCATTTCCAAACCCACACACACACACACACACACAAAAACACTTCAGTTTCTGTTGCCAAGGCCACCCTGACTGCCTCAGATGTGGCAATGCCTGCCTCTCAATATCAAACTGTGCTTTCATTGAACTTCCAGGTGGAATTCAGAGATGTGATGCACCGAAGTGAGAGCGAGGTAAGAATAAGTCCACCGTATAGACAGAGACAGAGCACAAGAGGTTCACCAAATAATGCCCCAGTCCATCAATATGTGAGGGATTAAAAGGCAAATCAATGTCTGTTGGGTGGCTGCCAACATCTAGGCCAGTGCCTTTATGCCGCTAAGGCTTCTTTTCATCATTCATGGTCAGTTTGCAAGGAAGAATGAAAAGATTCAAAATCAGGCTGGTGATAGAGATGCCAATTTTGATAGCAACACTATAGAGACTTCAAAACATGTCAATTTGGACACTTAATTACAACTCTTAACAGAGATTTAATGACTTAAAATGAAGAAATCACAGTATGAACACTGAGCTCAGAGATGAAATAATGTCTAATCACATAAGAGTTGTGGTTATTAAAAAAAGCAAGAGGTTTTCAGCAGGCAGTCGGATCTGACAAACCGGGCTTCATTGTTCCTTTCTCCTTTTCACCTTCCAGCCAAGCCACAATTTCTTTCCAGTTTTTCTGACCTCATATATGGGCCCAAGTCTGGGTGAAAAGAGGTTTTGATTAGTTTTTATGAGTTTTGCCTCGTGTTCTTCTATGGATCCAGTCGGTTTCATCTGTTCCTTCTTTAAATTCATTGCACATTCCTGAAGTTATGAAACAATTGCGTAGTGCCCGGCTCACCATGCGGCAAATGATGAGAGATTCTGCAAGCAGAGAGGGGAAAAAGAAAGTCTGACTCATGGGGCCATTTTTAGATTAAAAACAAAACATGTTTGGTGAAATAAAACTCTTTGTTAGAGAAACGCTTTGTGGCAGCTCCTCTAAAAAAGAAGAAATCTAACTAGCATTGTTTTATTCGGCCATGGCTCAAGCACAAACGCAAAAGCAACTTATTTCTCATGAGACCTTTTCTCCTTTCGTTTTTTCCAATCTCGCAGAAGCTGCGTCTATTTATCAATAACAGGGTTAGTGGGAGCTGGGCTGAAATTGATCACTGAAGACAGACTGTCCAGGTCGTAGATAAGTAACAGAGCGGAGTTCAGAGACCCAGTCAGAGGAGATCTCCTCTTATCTGGAGGGGGAAAGAGCCCATTGAATCTGATGGCACCTGGCAGAAAATCAGTGCCTATTGAACACTAAAGTGGCTATCTGCTGCCTTAAATAATAGACAGCATAAGCTTCTAAATAAAAGCAGAATTGGGCCAATTTTTGCCTCCCTTCAATTTTTGGAAGCTTACCAGCTGGATCGGCGCAGCAGGAAACCGCCGTGTATGTGCGTCTGAATGGAGAAACATCATCAGGTGAAGGCAAGATGATGAAAACAAATTGCTTTTGCTTTTTTGCTGAAAGAGGAAACTAGTTCACAAAGCATAAAACATAAGCAATCTGTGGGTGTGAGACAAAGAATAAAGACAGAAAAGAAAAGACGACTAATCTAGGCCAATCTTCCTATTCTATAAACGTGTCTTTATTCATCACTACGAATATAAAGAGGACATTTTATAAAACACGAAGCATTCAAAAGCCTTCAGGATTTTTGGCAGCAGGACATTACAGCGATGAGCGTGTACGTTTATTTACACCATAAAATCTTTCAGCGGTACGCGTTCATTCTCATGTAAAACAGCAAGAACGCCCTCGCTTTTCTAAGTCCACTGCATATAAAACCTCTTATTAAGTTTTGATTTAATATGCCGGTGCGTGTGTCGAATAAGAGAGACCACCAAAAAAAAAAAAAAAAGACATTTTAACAGAAACTTGGAGAATTTTTAATAGCGCTGCTGATAAAAGGTTAATTGAAGCAATGTTGGCCTCCATGTCTTAGGTCTTTTAATTCAATGTGAGGTGCCAAAAAACACTAAGAATTTGATTAGGTAGTTTAACCTGGAGCTTGACTTGGGATAAATGCACAAAGAGACCCAGACTGTGAAGTGTTTGAAAAGCTCCAGCAGGACAATGGAGTTCAGGTCTTCTTTAATAATAGCACTGTCTAAATGTCAGTGACAAAAAGCACAGAAACAGAAAAGTAATAAAAATATGAATGCATAATCTGAATTGTCTTTTGCATTTTCTTGGAGAGAAGCCCGCCAATTTTTATGTTAGCTAACATAGTAATTAAAGTCACTGGTTTGACTGGAATTCCTTCACATATTACATATTCTGGCATGACTCTCAAACTGCAGTATTATCCAAGGTTTAAGTGGTTTGCTAATAAATTATCAGATCTGGCTCTTTCAAATGATTTTGAACAGTCCAGTTTTCCATGATTTCACTGAACATTTTAAACTGATTCTCAAACATTTGGGCATTTTTACAGATGTAATAATTTTCTAGGAAAGACTGACCTATCTCTGTAAGGGAAAAAAGCTTAAACATTAGCTGGATTATTCCAAAATACCTCCAACAACCAAACAAACGGACCAGACCAGCTAGGATAAGCAAACAGGTTTAGGTTGCTTTATGCTGTTTTTCAACAAAAATGGCAGATCCTAAGCAGGGAGATGTTGCTTGGTTCTACAAAAAAGATCATTTTTCTTTTTTTTTTTCTTTATTAAAAGTAAATGTTACAATTATCATTTAAATTATCATATAAATTAATCATATAACCACCCAAACACGAAAATTCTATTATATTGTTACAATGTACATTGAAAGTCAATGGGGTCCAAATTTACATAAACCCTGCCCCCGAGAACACGCAACATAGGGGGTGAGGCCATGTTGAGCTGCTTTAGAGAACAGGAGTTGTTGTAGTAGAGTGTTGTTGCCATGCCGTCATTTTACGCCGGACTGCTTCACAAACTAGGGTCAATTTAACGCTGGATTCACACAAAGATTAACATGACGGCACATGCTAGTCGATGAGTTGAATCAACTCCACAGCAACTACATAAATTTATCCATTAACCATTCAGAAACATCCAGTTGCATTCTAAAAGTTATAACTTCTTCCTGAGTCTCTCCATCAGTGTCTGACTCCAGTTTGAACAATGTAAGGCTGAACACGTTACTGACAATCGTCATTTTAGCTGTGTGAGACTCTCCAGCTTTGTTGTTGTTGAGCATGAGTTGTTAAAGCTCCACCCTCTTTTGGAAAGCAGCCAGGAGCAGCAGCTTATTTGCATTTAAAGGGACACACACAAAAATGGCGTGTTTTTGCTCACACCCAAATAGGGGTGATTTTGACAAGCTATAATAAATGGTCTGTGGGGTATTTTGAGCTGAAACTTCACAGACACATTCTGGGGACACCAGAGACTTATATTACATCTTGTAAAAGTGGCATTATAAACCCCCTTTAAAAACAAAGTCCTTCTGACTGCTCGCTCTTCATTCACGCATTGTGAGTTTCCTGAACTTTGAAGTAACTGGTTTACTAAAGTTTCAAGCCAGATTTGTTACACTGTGTATAAACCCGTCTGTCCACCCACACTGAACAGATCAAAGATGAGGCAGCTTCTCAAACACTGAAGCTAAAACAAAGACGGCTTGGATCAATGAGGAAACACTGGATATATGACAGTGAACCTCAGCTTTCTGTGCATTTCACCGAATCAGGGTGGCAGCAATGTGTGCCGTCTCCTCACATCTCAACAGTGTGAAAATATTTGTAGAAAACTGTGATGATGCCTTGAAAATGTCAATTTTTTGTTGATTTGGGAATATCGTCCTCATCCAAGATTTTCAGGATGAACCTGAGGATGTGTTATGACACAATTGCACACAGCACTTATTGCAATTATTTGTACAAGAAATTACATATTCCAGAAAGAAAATGAAGACTATTTTTTAGCACCATTAACATTCTTTTCAGGATAATTAAGCACCAAATTCTCATTACTGTAATATGTCTGTCATTAAAATTTCTACTATTCTGATCATTCTCATTGCACAATTTTTACTGTATTAATAATAAAATAAAATAAAATAAAATAAAATAAAATAAAATAAAATAAAATAAAATAAAATACAATACAATACAATACAATACAATACAATACAATACAATACAATACAATACAAACCCGATTCCAAAAAAGTTTGGACACTGTACAAATTGTGAATAAAAACAGAATGCAATGATGTGGAAGTTTTTCAATTTTTCAAATTTCAATATTTTATTCAGAATACAACATAGATGACATATCAAATGTTTAAACTGAGAAAATGTATCATTTTAAGGGAAAAATAAGTTGATTTTAAATTTCATGGCATCAACACATCTCAAAAAAGTTGGGACAAGGCCATGTTTACCACTGTGTGGCATCCCCTCTTCTTTTTATAACAGTCTGCAAACGTCTGGGGACTGAGGAGACAAGTTGCTCAAGTTTAGGAATAGGAATGTTGTCCCATTCTCGTCTAATACAGGCTTCTAGTTGCTCAACTGTCTTAGGTCTTCTTTGTCGCATCTTCCTCTTTATGATGCGCCAAATGTTTTCTATGGGTGAAAGATCTGGACTGCAGGCTGGCCATTTCAGTACCCGGATCCTTCTTCTACGCAGCCATGATGTTGTAATTGATGCACTATGTGGTCTGGCATTGTCATGTTGGAAAATGCAAGGTCTTCCCTGAAAGAGACGACGTCTGGATGGGAGCATATGTTGTTCTAGAACTTGGATATACCTTTCAGCATTGATGGTGCCTTTCCAGATGTGTAAGCTGCCCATGCCACACGCACTCATGCAACCCCATACCATCAGAGATGCAGGCTTCTGAACTGAGCGCTGATAACAACTTGGGTTGTCCTTGTCCTCTTTAGTCCGGATGACATGGCGTCCCAGTTTTCCAAAAAGAACTTCAAATTTTGATTTGTCTGACCACAGAACAGTTTTCCACTTTGCCACAGTCCATTTTAAATGAGCCTTGGCCCAGAGAAAATGCCTGCGCTTCTGAATCATGTTTAGATATGACTTCTTTTTTGACCTATAGAGTTTTAGCCGGCAACGGCGAATGGCACGGTGGATTGTGTTCACCGACAATGTTTTCTGGAAGTATTTCTAAGCCCATGTTGTGATTTCCATTACAGTAGCATTCCTGTATGTGATGCAGTGCCGTCTAAGGGCCCGAAGATCACGGGCATCCAGTATAGTTTTCCTGCCTTGACCCTTACGCACAGAGATTGTTCCAGATTCTCTGAATCTTTGGATGACATTATGCACTGTAGATGATGATAACTTCAAACTCTTTGCAATTTTTCTCTGAGAAACTCCTTTCTGATATTGCTCCACTATTTTTCGCCGCAGCATTGGGGGAATTGGTGATCCTCTGCCCATCTTGAATTCTGAGAGACACTGCCACTCTGAGAGGCTCTTTTTATACCCAATCATGTTGCCATTTGACCTAATAAGTTGCAAATTGGTCCTCCAGCTGTTCCTTATATGTACATTTAACTTTTCAGGCCTCTTATTGCTACCTGTCCCAACTTTTTTGGAATGTGTAGCTCTCATGAAATCCAAAATGAGCCAATATTTGGCATGACATTTCAAAATGTCTTACCTTTTTGGAATCGGGTTTTTTAAATTATGAGGTGAAATATGACCCAAGCACATTCTTGACAGATTTCATGAGATTCACTGCTTAAACCAGTTTATCAGTTTATCTGTTTAAGGAAACCTTTCTCTGAAAATGGCATCAGTTCCCCTGGCCGCTGCAGCTGTGACGATCACTAATCACTGTTAAAGTGATCATTGTTAAAGTAAGAGCACTCAAATCTGATTTAGAATTCATAACGATGCTTCTTATAACGAGATGAAAGTCAAACTGCTGAAAACGCATCTCTTCCACAGAGCTCTCGTAAATGAGCCGCACACAAGAGAGAATGCATTTCATAACAAAATTATCTACACACACACTTCTGAAACGAGGAGAAGCCACGTAATTAGCAGACAATTGATGCTTTGCGCCCACTTCCAAAATGATGATGAATGTCTATGATAAAATGAAAATAATCATCAGTCTGGGACGAAGGGGATTAAAATCAAGATAAACTCTTTCAAACAAACAGCTGTGCCGTAAAACCCCCGCTAAATCGGATAAACATTCAGCGCTCTTGAACATGTTAATTTCCACAGAGGCCATATTTCAATTTAAGAGTCTCACTTCATTTGCTTTTAAATGGTCGCTTTTTCTTTCTGTGTTTTTGGACCTCTCATTCTTTCCCTCCCAATACACACAAACACACTCATAAACCCTCAACAGGGTGTTGACTATCATGACGATGGAGTGTCTCGATACCTGTGGAAATCAGTTTCACAGCAGTGGGCTTACAGGCAGAGCTAATTGAACTCGTTGTTGTATTTATAGAATTAGAGAGGAATTAATTGGCCCAGAACAAATGGAGCAAATGTAACAGCAGCAGATGTTACATAGAGAGGAAGCAGGCCACATGGGGCAGGTAATACAAACACGTTATATTGGCTTTTACAGCCGCTCCACTCTTCAGTTCACTTGGAGGATGCTCCAGTAGAGATAATAACGCTTGCTAATCCACATTAGTGGAGCTGATACAGTATTACACAGTGGAAAAACACAAATAAACACTAGATTTGTCATTTTAACACATTTACTTTATTATAGGCTATTTGTTAAATTAATTGGTAATTATTGATAATTGGTTAATTATTAATAATCTATCTATCTATCTATCTATCTATCTATCTATCCATATATATATATATATATATATATCCACCATATATACCCCTATATATATATATATATATATATATATATATATATATATATATTAGGGCTGTCAAATGATTAATCGCGATTAATCGCATACAAAATAAAAGTTTGAGTTTGCATAATATATGTGTGAGTAATGTGTGTAAATAATATGTATATATAAATACACACAAATTAATGTATATATTTAAGAGAAATATCTTATTTATGTCCAAAAAAATGTATTCATATATAATATAAATTATATAAAAATATAAATAAATACATATACTTGTAAATATTTCTCAAATATATACATGGATGTGTTTGTATTTATATATACAAAATAATTACACACAGTACACCCACATATATTAGGCAAACTCAGACTTTTATTTTGTATGCGATTAATCGTGATTAATCGTTTGTTATATATATATATATATATATATATATATATATATATATATATATATATATATATATATAATCTATCCATCTATCCATATCTATCCATATCTATCTATCTATCTATCTATCTATCTACATCTATATATGATACCTACCTGTCCATCTATCTATTATCTATTGTTCTATCTATCCATTATCTACCCATATCTATTTTCATCCATATTCATCCACATCCATCCATCCATCCATAATTAGTGTTATAAATTGACAAATCACAAAATATTATTGGATTAAACTTTTGAATCAATTGACAGCTCTAATAAACCTCTAACATTTTCTCTCTCTCTCTCTGCATAAACTTGACGTAACGCAACACGGAAGATTTTACAGGTCAGTGTTTCCAGCCCAGCCAAGGTAGATTCATCCATTAAACAGAAATGCAAACATATTAAAGGCTCCTCAAGTGTAAAATTCATTTGGTGCCAACAAAAGCCCAAATAAGCGGTAATTACTTAACTGCACACTGTGAACCCAGTAGAGAGTGATTGGACTGCGCATTTCCACACAGCAGGTGTGTGTGTGTGTGTGTGTGTGTGTGTTTGAAGAGCAGAATGCTGCTGCTTTTACGAGCGCCACTGACTGAATTGATTTTACAGTCTAGGGTAGTTTATGTCTTCAGGAAGTTATGGGCCGACAGACAATAGAGCTTTAACAGTGCCTGTCTGGCTCAAAGCACATTTGTGACTGCTGGCACTCACGTCTATACTGTAGAAGAAGGTAGTAAATTCACTCCCTACCTGTTTTAACAAATGCTGCTCTGGATTGAAAGCTCTGTCAATAAGAGAGCCAAAGTTACTTATTATGCATGCATGACATCAGACCCACACTTTAAATAAGAGCACTGATGACACAGAGAGAGACAGAAGGTAAAAAAGGAAGGGGATGAAAGGAAAGTGATAAGCTAGAGAAGAAATCAATGCATTTGGGGGAGAGCACAAGCAAGGTCAGGATGAAAGAGAAATAGGGTGAGGTTTATTTTGTTTGTTTAGGCGGTGCACACGATTAAGCTGTCAGGTGAACGGGGACAGTATTGACTCAGACTGGGAGTGAACACTAGCCATCATTGTAATTTATTATTGCGAAAGCCTGATGCAGTGGAGGGATGCAGCCATGCTTTACTGCATGCACTCTGGGTTCAGTATTAACTAATCGCAACATTACATAGATGGATCTTATACTGGAACACTCTTGGCTTTTTTAATTTCACAAATCAAGTCATTTGGCAAATGAGTTCTGAAGTAGTGTATATTTAATGGCTAGCTGACTACTTTAATTATGTTTTAACAGCATTTGTAGTTGAAATTCCAAAACTGAACAGATGGTTCCAGGAACACAAACTAAAAGGGTAGCTAATTCTATTACATATTCTTAATAATTTAGTCCCCACACACTCAATTCCAAAAAACATGAAATGGTATAAAAGATTCTTTTCATTTAATCAAATCTGATGCAAATATATGGTGTAATCCAAAGCTGAAAATGCCAAATCTGTGAGAGATCAGAATAGGTTATGTAAATAATAATAATAGTTATAAAGAAACTGTTGCTTTTTACATCTCTGTAGAGATCTGAAAGAATGACTTTTGACGGTTTTTAAAACATCAGTTAGAATGTGTAAAAAATATACAAATCAAAAATATTTTGCACTATACCATTATTTTCCAGTAAAATATTTATAGCTGTCAAATTACAAATTAACAATTATTTGTTGAAAACAATGTTTAATTAAAAAAAAAAAAAACTATAGGTATATAAAATATCTACACTACTGGACAAAAGTATTGTACAAATTATTATTTGTATTCAGCAAGAACATATTAAATTTAATCAAAGGTGATCAAATATGAAAGTAAATACTTTTACATTGTTACAAAATATCTTTCAAATAATAATGTCCTTTTGAACATTCTATTCATCAAAGAACACTGAAAAACAAACATATTAAAGGGGGGGTATCACACACAGTTTCTGCCAATCTCATGTTAATCTTGAGTACCTATAGGGTAGTAGTGCATCCTTCATATCTCCAACAAGTCTTTAATTTTATCATATTTATAAAAGATACATACGCTGTACCAAGTCTTTCCGAAAACAGCCGAGCGTCTGGAAGCGTGCCGTGTGAGCGGAGCTAAAGACTGACGAGCGCGCACAGCTTTTGCGTAGAGATCGTCTGCAAGCTATCAATGGTTAGCTAAACGAAAGTATTTAAACACACAATACACCATCGCATTATAACTTTTGAATCACTATAATGAATATAGCATATGATGAATAATGAATTTATGAATTCACTACGTTCGTGTTGTTTACATTATATGCACTTATTGCCAACAAAACAGACATTTGAAGCAGTTTTACTCACCACCTGCGGTTCCGACTCATGATCGGGATCATTATCGCTGTGACCGCTCCATCAAACGTAAATCAAATCTGTAAATCCAGCGTAGAACTGGGCCTTGTTTATAAAACCATTAGTGCCAATCCTATTTTGTTGGGATCAGTAAAAATGTTGGTAGTACACATTTAAATAAAAAAATAATCATAATTAAAAAAATTTAAATGTCATAAACAGCAACAAATAATGGCTACTTTTTAAGTGTCAAAACCATACTAAAACATCCCATGTTGCTAAACCTACACAAAACACTGAAGGTGCAGCATAGCCAGAGATTTTAGCAGTCCATGGTCTCTAATAACCTCCGTCTGGGTCAGACCCAAAGAAAATAATGTGCCCTTTGTTTGCTGAGGTGCCGTCCTAATGTGTTAGCTACAACAGACTGAGCAGAAGTTCAATAATCTCCACACACTGGCACACACATAAACTCAGTAATAAACTCGGCTTATTATTGCATCCTGATAAGGTCAACCAAGCCACTGAAACTGTACAAGAGTCATTTAACCACATAAACAGAGCAAAAGAGTGAGGAAACAAAGTAAGAGAAGGTAAAGGAGTAAGAATGAGAGCAAATTCATGCAAACATGCTGCACGTTATTCATACTGTATGACCCTTGACCACTTAAATGTCCTAATTGCTCCTTTTCCACATAATGAATAGGCACTGAAGCTTTCAAATATCAAAAAGGATGCAAAAATCATTATAAAAGTAGCTTATAAAACTTGTGCTATCTATGCCAAGTGTTCTGAAGCCATACGATAGCTTTGTGAGCTCTTAAAGGGACAGTTCACCCACAAAAAAATGAACAAATCATTTACTAACTGTCATTACAAACCTGTATGACCTTGTGAAACACACAACATTTCAGCTTCAACCCACACAATGAGTCAATGGGTTAGTTCACCCAAAATTGAAATTTCTGTCATTAAGTACTCACCCTCATGTTGTTCCAAACCCGTAAGACCTTTGTTCATCTTCAGAAGACAAATTAAGATATTTTTGATGAGATCCAAGAGGTTTTTTTTGTATCCCCCATAGAAAGCAACGCAATTACCACATTCAATGTCCAGAAAAGTAGTAAAGACCTTGTTAAAATAGTCCACATTACTACAGCAGTTCAACCTTAATGTTATGAAGTGACGAGAATACTTTTTGTGCGCAAAAAATAAAACAAAAATAACTTTATTCTCCTGCATTGTTTACATTGTGTAGACAGTGCAGGCTTTTTTTGTTTTACTACTTTTCTGGACCTTAAATGTGGTAATTATGTTGTTTTCTATGGGGGGATTAAAAAAAAAAGCTCTCAGATTTAATCAAAAATATCTTAATTTGTGTTCCGAAGATGAACGGAGGTCTTACAGGTTTGAAACAACATGAGGGTGAGTAATTAATGACAGAATTTTCATTTTTGGGTGAACTAACCCTTTAAGCCACAATGATATCCAATAAAATGCAGTTTTGTGCAACTTCAAACACAAGATCCTGTAAAATAGCGCAGATAGTGTTTGGCAGAGGCTATTTTTCTTGGCTACTTATCTGGAGTGTCTAAACGGAGCATCATGTAAGGGGATTCAAGGTTAAGCTGCCCTCTTGTGGGCTCGCCATCCCTCGGCACAGACGCTATCTGAGAATCTGCTCAGTTCTTTTCCCTGAGCCCTCGACACGGTCACTGGCGATGGAGAAACAGCACGTAGATGAGCAGGGCTTTAACCTGGCCTGTGACTCCACGGCAGTAGATTTCCCCTGTGTCTCTGCCCTTGATTTGTTCGCTCGGCTCTTCGTACATCTTCACTTGTGTGATATATGGCTGGTAGTAGCGAACAGACACAGAGGGACAGCCATGTTATGTCACCTTTATAACGAGAGCAGTATATTCTCCTTGGCCTGACTCGTCCTCTCCCTCTCTGGCTCTCTAAGGATCTCATCTTGTTCATTTTAAAGGCAAAATCAAACATGATTTCAGTTTTATTTTGTGCTTCTCTATAATACCTAAGCCAATCGTTTCATAATGTCTCAGCAATACCTTGGGAGGTTTAGTGTCAGGGTGAAGAATTTGACAATTCAGGCTGATAATAAAAGTAATTACATTAAGGAAGTCACATTCTCACCTCTAATCAGATCCACTATAATGCTGCAAAGTTATTCTTAACTCCTTTCTTTACTATGATTTATAAAAACAGGCTTAAAGACTTAAAGTGCGGCAGTAACTAAAGTACAAAAGGCAGAACATATATATAGACCCACATATAGAATATTTAATTTCACATAAACTAATGTACAACAAATATCGACAAAACAAATGGACATTTAATAGCAAGAATAAGATGATGTGAACCAGACCTTATGCTGTTAACCCTCTATGGTACGCAATATGATATCAATGAGGAAAAAATTATTTGTGTTGTTTTTCCTACTTAAAATTGGACGCTTAAACAAAATCAATAAACATTTTCATAATTTTTAAATGTATTTAATTTTTATAAGTTTGTTGCCTCGAGGCAACAATGTACCACAATGGAAAAAATTTAACATTTGGCATTTTCATGTAGAAAAAAGAAATATATTTATTGAAAACATTAATTTCTTTAACTAGACACTTAAACAAACACATTTATATAGTTTTTAATGTATTAAAAGTTTCATATTTAATAAAAAGTAAAATTTTATATCCAGCTGTTGCCCTCAGGCAACATTGTACCATAGTGGAACACAAATATTACCAAACCATCATATCTTTATGTTATTATATCAAGTTATCATATTCATATTCATCCTCATCTCATTCTTCTCTCTCATCCTCAGTCTCTTCCTGATGGATTGTCACTATGATTTAATCTTCCTCATCACAGTATGACCCCTCATTAACTCCTCATCCTCACCCTCATAAACTGGCTTTGCTACCTGTGTTTCATACCTCTTTAAAGTGCTATAGAAAATGTGTGGATCATAATATATGCAGATATGGTATGTGAATTAGTATTCTTATAAGTGCATTACAAAATCATGTGAAAATGCCAACATATTTAGATAATTCTAACTCTTTTCCTTACAAATATGATACATTTGTATTCAAACCTATTATGCCTGTATGGCCTTATGCGATTCCATTATGGTACAATGTTGCCTTGAGGCAACATACAGTTTTTTGTTATTTTCTCTAAAGCATTTGATGATATATAATGTAAAGTTCTTAAAAATACTTCTTTACTTGCCAGTGAAGGTGACTCATATTTTTGTGGGTGATTAAATGGTTACAAACAAGTGAAAAAAGCACTTTTCAATGGAGAAAATATGGAGTCATATGACATGTGCACATGTGCTGAAACAGGACACAAAATGGACCCTTGTTGGTCATGTTTTGGTATTTTTTGCACTTTTATTGATTAGTATTTGAGTTATTCTGTCCTGAGATACATTTGATCAATCAATTGGTGGCTTATTTTATTAAAAACAAACTAAAATAGACCATGTTGCCTGGAAGCAACACCGTACCATAGAGGGTTAAGCCTGGTTCTACCAGAAAGACTCGGGGAGGTAAGATAACGTGACAACCATATTTATTAACAATCAGCAAGCAAAATGTTGTAAGAAAGTTCTTTGGCGTAGGCCCCGTCCGTAGCTCAGATCCTAAAGGGTTGCGGACTCTGCATTTCCTGCCTGAAGATGAAGGCAGGGGCATAGCCGACCCCCCTGGGAGGTGACAGCAATCTGACACATGTGTCAGCAATCTTATATACTCCAAGTGCAAGATAATGATTGGTTAGCTCTAAACTAATTGGTGACGTAACATTGAGTCTTCCTGGCAGAACTTACGCTAGAGCTTTCATTTCACACTGTACGATTTGACCAAGACAAATTTTGCGAATCCTAAGAGATTCCTTGGATCCTAAGCCAAAATCTGAAGACTTTGATCGTTAGTTTGACATGTTCTAGTCTCAGCCCCAGACGTCACGCCCACGGACCGTTGGCTGAACATCTGATGCATATAGCACACATTGGAAGCACTTGTCTGATTGGTTGAATTCTACAGGATTTCTGGGAGACGTGTGTGTTGCGTTCTTTAACGGTCCACCTGGAAACAAAGATGCCGTGACACCAAATCCTCATGGCCTCATGGAAGAAGAACGCCGTAGTGTTTACAACTGTGACAATAAGCGCTTATCAGGATCAACTAAACCCTGGCTCTTCAAACGCATGTGAAGTATGTAAAGTTCACGGCATAGACTCTTTCCCAGTTTTCTTTTCAAGAGAAGCCATGATCAAAATTAGCGCAAGAGATTGTTTTTGTTTTCTAGCTACAATTTGCAGCTCACATCACTGAACGTGTCAAGGATGAACGTGTCATGATGTAAAACTCTGTAGAGTCTTCTTGCGTTCATCCATTTTTAATGCATCTTGACTGCTGTACAGTCTGACATTAATGACAGCTGAGATCCCACAGTTTGACATGGCTTACAGTGGAGATCATGTTCAGTCTGACAAGCAACAATAGTAAAGAACTATTATAAATCGCACAGTGTGCAGCCAGCTTTAGTCAAAGTCTGGCTATCTGAGGCTATACAGGCTTAAACATTTGGTTAAGTATTCAAAAGGACTCTACAAACTCTCAAATTAATAATATTGTTAATTTAAACCATCTTTGTTTTCTTTAACTGTTCAAAGACACTGATGAGAAATGCTTCAGCCTGTTTCCATTGTAACTAAGGACTATAGTCTGCTCTCTCTTTCTCTCTCATCAGTAGGGGAGGACAGGCGCTGTTAAAGGCCACATCTTTAATTACACCCTGCCCACAGCAGTTAAATGTCAGGCCATTTGCATTACATACAGAGTGCACTGGCATTCAGCGGGCATTAGCCTCTGCTGGCGCTATCGGTCACAGCCCAGTGAAGGCTTTAGCCAACCAACCTCTACCACAGTGAAAGTACCAACTTCAATCAACACCTCCTGAGTGGGTGCCATGCCATCCGAAGATGATGAATTATACTGAAAATAAGCTCCAGGTCAAAAACATACTCACACTGCAGTTGTTTAATTTACTGGTTTGCTTGTTCGCATGGAGAATGGACAGTAGTTAGTTTGTTTTTAGCACAAAAAAACAATTACAATATGTTTTTTTATGTAAAAAACACAAAAATTATGAATGTCAGAGACCGCAGTGAAAAGATCATAATATCTGCAAACAACTGAACAAGCTTTCAAATATTTAAATAATATATTGTTCATATAATTAAATTAAATAAAACAAAATTTATAAATACACTACTGTTCAAAAGATTTTGAAAGAAGTCTCTTATGCTCAGCAAGGCAAAAATACTTATAAAGTAATATAAAGTAAAGTTTAATTTAAAAACTACAATTTTATTACAATCAAATTTATGTTATTACTACTTAAAATAACTGTTTTCTATGACAATTTGTTCCTATGATGGCAAAGCTGAATTTTTCAATACTCCAGTTTTCAGTGTCATTCAGAAATCATTCAAATTTTGGTGATTGGTGCTCAAGAATGATATTTCTCAGTTTCTCAAATGGTGCTCAATAATATAATGATATTTTTGTAGAAACCATGTTTTTTTTTTTTTTTTTTTTTTTTTTTTTCATGAATAATAAGTAAAACAAACAAACAAACAAAAAAAAAAACAGCATTTATTTGAAATATATATATTTTTTGTAACAATGTAAAAGTCTTGTTTTAATCAATGTACCGCATCCTTGCTAATTTTTAAATTACTGATCCCAAACTTTTGAACGGTTTTGATTAAGAATATTCTGCAATGCAGCATTGTTTTTATGTTCCATCTTGGGGATTTACAGAGACTTCGATCCAAAAAGCATAACAACATAACATCTCGGAAATCGCATGCCATGTCATAGCAGTAAACCTCTCCAATAGGACCCAGCGCCCTTCTCTGTGCAGGAAACAAAGATTAAGGACTCACAGAGGACTGACAGTGCTGTCATTTAGGCTTGTTCTTGAGCAGGAATGAGAAGCTGTAAGAATGTGCGGTGAACTCTATCACCACCCAGGGCCTCCACATCTACTTCCATTACAGTCCCCACAGGGCATCGATTTAGCCTGTTTCTTTTCTCATCTGCCTTATATTCCCCATACTAATTAAAACCTTGATTGCAAAGGCCTTTTAGAGCTTCACGGTGGAAGCATGGATGCTGGTGGAGGGAGAGACATGAGTACACAGGAGAGGAGTGATGTGTTATTGGAGACCACAGGTGGTGCTGCTTCCAAGTGTCTGCAACATCCGAGCAATCAATACATGGGGAGAGAGGAAGGAAGCATGGGAGCCAAAAAAGAAAAAGGGGGCTAGAGGAATGATATCTTATGAATTACTAAAACATTGCTCTCTTATATATTGTACAATAAATTAATGAATAACCCCTTTAAATAAATAAGTGGATTTTGAATAGAGTTCTAAAAACCTTAACTAATAATAACAAAATAATAAAAAAATTATATACAGTAGTGGCCAAAAAAGGGACACTGGAGTGTAAAACTAATGTATGCGTTCCACATTTCAATTGTATCATTTGTCATGACGCAATAAAACATACTAAAATGTGTGGATGTAATTTTTGGCCAAGTGGTCAATACCAAGCTTGCACCCATTATTCGCAGCCTATAATTCAATAAATCAAGTAGGGGTGTAACAGTAGATGTATTCATCTTGAACGTCACGGATCGGTGCGTACAGTTAGACCACGAATACAGCCAATCACAGGCGATCCACACTCCAATCCAAAAGGGGGTGTGTGCGGTAATGCAATGCTGTTTGCTAACTGCCACAAAAGGAAAAAGAGCAGAAGAAGAGACGATCTATGCACCAACCCAAAACAAGGCTGCGTCTGAAAATTGGAAAATGCTGCCTTCAGAGGACACATTTCAAGGTAGGAAGGCATCAAGACACCTCTGAATCCAGAGATACCTTCATCTGATCGATTTCTGAAGGCAGCATAGATGTATCCTTCACTACCTCTGATATCCCACAATCCTGTGCTTTCCATTCTGCGACTGTTGAGCTAGAAAATTAAAGATGGCATCCGAAAGTTGAGATTGCTGGTCAGTTTTTGTGTAAATGTATGTTTTTGAGCAACATTTTCCACTTTTGATGTCATTTCTAGCAAGAAATTACTACTGTAGTAATAAAATATTTGTTCAGTTCTCAACAAAGCTTGCGCTATTTTGCGGTAGATCATTAAACTGTTACGCTGCCTCGGAAGTTTTGTGAGGTACCTTCATGCACAAACGCTGCCTTACAAGTCATTGCCTGATAGGGCAGCGAGGCAACAAGTCAGCTGCCTAGGTTTTCGGATGCAGCCCAAGATTTCAGATTGCTAGTATCCTATACGCTGAGTTTCGATTCATTTTTGTGACATGCTCAACTAACTTCACAGAAAGGAAATCGGGACGGCAAAAAGCAGCATCCTTTTAAAAAAAAAGAAAAAAAAAATTACAAAAGCACAATAATTTTTTTTATTGTGAGTGTACACAATTAAAAGTACTCTTTATAGTTTTGAATGATGTCATACTCTTATCTGTATGACTATAAATGACAGAGTATTTTAAGTTGTTTCTGCTGTTATAAGGAGACAAATCATTTGGCATTGTGCCGATTCATGTCATAGAAGTCTCACTATACAATTCAGTGATGAAATATGCATGTCCTGGAAATGGGAAGCCTCAGGTGCTGTTCCACTCGCTGTCTCCTCTTGGAAAGGTGAAGTAGGCTCAGATGCAGATGGCACCTTTTCTCTTTTTGTGACTATTTTCGAAAAGTGTAATATTGAACTTGGCATCCACCATTGTCACTGCATGTTAATGAACTCTCATGCGCAATGAAAACTAATCTATGCAAAAGTTGTATTTTTCATTATTTATTTTGTACTTTTAAAACACAAGAGATGATTTTCAGTTTTGTACCTGATTGTGACCTAATACCTTTTGTTTTGTTTTTTATCTGCCCTTCAAAAAAATATGACCTAGGCTATCCAAGCTATCCTAGCTTTGGTTATTTGTTGCTTTTTCCTGTTGTACCAAACTTGTATCGAACAATGACCCCAAAAACGAGCGCCCTCTGCAACCAAAGATTATATTGTTAAAATGGCTAAATCTGATTAGTCGGTTTTATGTTAATTACAGTATTTATATAAAGTGTAAAGATTAGAAAAAGTTCCTAATTTAAGGGGTACAATTGTCTATCATATCTCTTACATTTCAGCAATAGCCGAGAGAGGTGCTGCTGTCTCCCCAACCAGGTGCCTCCAATCCAAGTTCTTTTCCTAAATCTCTTATGGTGCACCTGGCAGAGAGGAAAGAGTGTATTGAAAGAACAGGTGTTTTCCTTTACTCACTGGTTTAAAGCAGCACCATTAACCACTGAAATAGGTCAAAAGGATCCAGATCAATCAAGTTCTCACCATTCCCAAACCTCCCTCTCTCTCGCTTCCCCTTTCTTTCTCCAATTTCACTATTGGAGTGCGTGCCTAATCGTAAATGAGCCTCCCTAACATTGTACCGCTCTGGCTTTTAAAGGTGATCCAGAACGAAAAAGAAAAAAAAGCAGTCAAAATGTCAAAATAGCTGAAATCGCAATGAAGCCCTGATGTAGCTTTGTCCATTGTGTGTGACACAATAGTGCAGCTACAGCATTCATCGGCCCCACAGTGGCGCGGACATTGTTCATTTCACTATTCACATGACAGCCTATATTCAGGCAGTGCTATTCATCCTGTCTGCCTGCATCTCCTGATTTATTTCACAAGGTTAATACTCTGATGGATTTTTACTCGGGCAAGGGCGAAGACGCCAGCTGCACATCCTCAATCACAGCGGAAGGCCCCCTCCCCTCACTTCATCACAGCAGCTGGTTCTGAGACAGAGAGATGGGAACAGGGCAGATGCCACATGACTTCCTTAAGGTGAAACGGACAAAAGGGAGATTTCACCCATCGGCTCTGAACAAACTCATTTACACTTTTCTGCAGTGTCATGCTAGACAGCCTACTGCCTACTGTGACACGTCATTGGCCCAAAATATTACTCTATATAACTGTATAAATAGAAATATCAAATATGTTCTGATTGACTGAGACTGTGCTGTGTTGTATACAGCATTTCCACTTTCAGTGTGGAAAGACAAATTACTCTTACCTGGGAGCTCATTGTGTTGTTCCTTGTTAGGACACTGTGTTCATTTTAACCCTAGATTGCTCCAGAAAGATTGTCCTTGTAATAAGTTTACTGTAATATTGCTAAATATTCTTACTAAAACCTGTTGATCAATGCACTAAACATACACTACTGTTCAAAAGTTAGGGGTCAGTAAGGTTTTAAGAAATGTATATTTTTATTCAGAAAGGATGAAATAATTGAAGTCAGTAAATACATTACAAAAACATCTATTTTAAATAAATGCTGTTCTACTCATCAAATGTATCAGTTTTACAAAAAATATGAAGTTTACAACATTAATAATATATGTTCCTTGAGCACTAAATCAGCATTATGAATGATTTCTGAAGGATCATGTGATACTGAAGACTGGAGTAATGGCAGCTTAAAATTCAGCTTTGACATCAATAGAGTAAATAATACATTTTAAAATATATTAAAATAGAAAAGTTATTTTTAATTGTAATAATATAAATTAAAATAATTTATTTAAATTTATTTAAATTTATATTATATTATATTATATTATATTATATTATATTATATTATATTATATTATATTATATTATATTATATTATATTATATTATATTATATTATATTATATTATATTATTACGGAAGAGGATTAGGGCCAAGCAATAATAAAAAAATAAAACCATCTCGAGATTAAACTTGTTAAATTTCTAGAAAAAAGTCGAGATAAAATGTTGAGAATAAACTCGTTAAATTACGAGAAAAAACTCGTTAAATTACAGGAACAAATTTGTTAAATTACGAATTTGTTCTCATAATTTAACGACTTTTTTCTCGTAATTTAATGAATTTATTCTCATAATTTAATGAGTATATTCTCAACATTTTATCTCGACTTTTTTCTCGAAATTTAACGGCATTTTTCTCATAATTTAACGAATTTGTTCTCGTAATTTAACGACTTTTTTCTCGTAATTTAATGACTTTATTCTCAATGTTATCTCGACTTTTTTCTTGAAATTTAACAAGTTTTTTCTCGTAATTTAACGAGTTTAATCTTGAGATGGTTTTATTTTTTTATTATTGCTTGGCCCTAATCCTCTTCCGTATATTATAGGCCAATATCAAAGTTCTATACTATTTTTTCTTTTTTTTTTGAAAAATAAAAAATTATTGAAGTTTCTATTGAATCCATATTAGCTATCACAACATTATAATGTACAGTGTGAAAAATAAAATATAAAAATACAGTATGAAAAATTTTAATTTTAATTTTAATTATTTTAAATGACTAGTGTTTTTAAACATTAACCTTAGTGTTATATGATGGCAAAGGTAATCTTAAACGTAAAATCAAGGAATTTAGCATGTACAGTTAAATATCTAATATCAATATAGTAATAATAAAAAAAACTCTAAAATTAGCCGCTAACTGTTGTGGTACAAATATATCATGCATCCCTATAGCACTTATTTTTACACAACATACACATAACACACAGATGCACACATCTGTATTCTTAAACACACTACATAGATGGGTGTTAAATACCGAGCCGACTTATGACGGTAACAAAGCAGCACATTCATTCATCTTGACCTGTATCATCATAACATAATCCACCCTCGACATTCCTTCAGTTCCATTCAAGTCTAAAACTCCAGTAATATGCAGTGAGTGTCGTAAGAGCAATTACAGAGGTAATCTCCATATTAGCATAAAACACATGCTTAAGACAGAGCTCATTCAACCATATCCACACTGAAATTACAGACACTTTACTCCACATAATGTCATTTTCCACAAGGTTACTCTTCCTGCTGTGTTCTTCTGGAGTCATGGAGAGAGAGAAAGAGGCATTAGGAGAGAGATTACGGAGGATGTGATGGTTTTAGAAGTAGAGACAAATTAATGTGTTTTTTAATGTTTTTAATTTTCCATTGTAAAAATGAGGTTAACAGGCCCTCTAGTCTAACCTAATTTTACATGCTATTCTTTTTTATGTCCTTGTTTGTGAGTTTCTTCGGTTGTTAAGTCTATAAATGAAGGCAGTGATGCCCTTCCTCCCCACAGTAAGAATGTTTGGTGTTTTAAGATGCTGGCAAGAGAATCAAATGGATTTTACATCAAGCTTATTTCTTTTTGAAGAGTAGGGCAGCTGATGCCAGAATTTTTTTCAGAATGACATTCGGTGGAGGGGCAATTAAACACTGAAACAAGTTTTAAAGCTGTATCGCACCATAACCCAGCAGTAATCCAGAGGAAGAAGATGAAAGAAACAGCTGGATGAGATGAACAGCATATGATTCATATGGATTGCTACTTGTGTGGCGTAAATAAATACTACAGTATAAGAGTATATAAATAATACTGAAATAACTCTGGACAGAGAGTTAGACAACAGAAAACTGTGAATTAGAGTTCAAATAGTGAGCATCAGGACTAAATGAATTACACTGAATGTCAAAGACACACTTGACGGCTAAATAAATCTGTATTTTATCATCATATTTATAACTATATGAATTTATCCACCCTAATCCAAACATTAAAACCGCTCTCAGTCTCTGCCTGACAGAGATACTCTCTCTCCTCCCCATGTTTCACCAAGACAGGAGATTCCAGCTTCTCTCGGGATGTGGGTGAGAAGATTGCGAATCCCTTGAAGTGTCAGCTGGTGAGAGAATTTCTCCCCGCAGAGAGCGAGAGACCCCACAGGAGAGCATGGCCCTTTACCTACATCTTATCTAACAAACCACCGGAGAGACACAGCTAAAGCACGGCAGTCTCTCGGGGCTGGCAAACACGAGAGATGTCTGTTAAATTAGCACAGTCACAGAGCTAAAAATGAAATGATTAATCCTATATGTGCATGAAGAGACGGCAATTATAAACAATAATAAGTTCAAATTAAATAAAATAGGGTATCTGCATTAAACTTTCGTAAGCTAAGAATTTGCTCAATGTAAAAACTATCCTGTTAAATTTACAGTAAAATAAAAAGCAGCTCGGGTTGCGAGAAATTCACAGTAAAAAAAAAAAATACTGTGACAGTGACTGTTACATGGCATACTGGTGCTTGTATATTTTGCACCTTGTAATTTTATTTCATTAAGTGATATTAATTAATATAATCAAGCTACTTCAAGCACCAAATTCAGCTTCTTTTTCCTTCTCTTACGCAGGTGATGCAGCAAGCACAGTGAATGCTTCTGTGTTTACATCCAAATGCCGGCTCAGTATTGGCCAAAGCTGATCATGTGAGCAGCATGACGCATGTGTGTGATGCTGATGCAGGAGCCGGCCAATAATGAGCCGGCGTTTTGACAAAGAACCTGGAAGCACTGGATGAAAACAACGTATGAGAATGACACAGAAGACAAGATATTGTTGAATAAAGTCTTATTTTTTTTGTTTTTGCACACAAAGTATTCTCGTCGCTTCATAAAATTAAATTAATTAATAAAATAAGGTTGAACCACTGCAGTCAGCTGTCTACGGAGTCATATACCTCTCGGATTTCATCAAAAATATCTTAATTTGTGTTCCAAAGATGAACAAAGGTCTTACAGGTGTGGAACGACATGAGGGTGAGTAATTAATGACAGAATTTTCATTTTTGGGTGAACTAACCCTTTAAAAGTGGCCAATGCTTGTACTGTATATAGACAGTGCACAGGGTCGTACACACAGAGACAAAAGACCATCATAAACATTAAAGGGTCTATATGTAGCATTTAGAAACCCTTGTTATTAGCGACACCGGTGGCAGTTAAGTGAACTGAAAAAGATGTTGCAAATACCTTTTGAGCGATATACTTTTGACGAACATCCCGACATTGTCCACGCTGCTGAAAGCGACATTTAGATGAATATGTAAATGTGTGCTGCAAGCTTTCCTCTCAATAACTAAGTAAACACAAAACAAAAATGACAGCAGTGAGAAAACTGCAGTTAAGAAAGCATCTGATCAGAGTGATGTGGATATGTCTGCACAAGCTCTGCAATTCACCGGCATTATGTCGACAGATGAGGCAGGCCTAATTAAAATGATTTAATAGTTTGATTATAAAGTATATTTTTTAGAGTATAGACTATATAGATCTGACTATGTGAGACTATAGTTTGAATTAATCCCTTTTCTTTGCATGACACATTGACATTACAGTGCCTAATAGCTTTTTTGGCATTATCCTAAACATTGCATAAGCATTTGTTTCATGTGTCATTGAACGGAAGAGGCAAAAATGTCCCGAGTCCTTCACATAAAAATTAGTCTACAGGCTTTCATAGACACAAACTAGCAAGTCGTGGAATGTCTTTTGTGGAATTTAACTTTCGTTATATGTGGTTCACACATTGGCAATGAAAATGTTTACATATAGTAAAAATTCTTACATATAGCTCCTTTAACTAAATAAAAAAAAAAATGCAACAAAACACAAAACATAACTGATGACAAAAATGATTCAAATAATATATAAACAATGTGATGTGTCATGCAGATATGACGCTGTACATGACGCTGTGCAGATATTTACACTGTACATTTTACTGTAATTCATAGTTTTTACTCACAAAACCAAAAACTTGACAGTATTTACAGCAAAAGTATGCTATTTTTTAACCATTTACAGTTTTTCACTGAATATAGTAAGGTAACAGTTATCTAATTAACAGGTTTTTACTGTAGCAGATTGTAAAAAAGATTACAAAATTTTACAGTACACTTTTTATTGCCATATGCAAATAGTATGTAAAACAACATTTTACAAATGCATGGGAAAAAATGGTAGATGTTCATATAGATCATATAGTTTTTGAGATGTTCTTTCTCACTGGAAACCAAAAGGAGATATTTAATATAATGTCCAAGCTGCTTTTTCCAAACGATTAAAATAAAATAAACAGCTGTGGTCACCATTCACTTTCATTGTATGCAAATGAGCAGCTTGGACATGTAGCTAAACATCTCCATTTGAGTAACATGCTACAAAGAAACTGTGGGAAAAAAGGAGAAAACATATTTTGCAGAGGGAGGGAACTCGTATTGCCAATCATGGAGTGTGTATGAGTGTATTCCAGGTGCGCACATATGCAAGAAGTCTTTTCACTCCAAACTGACTAGTTTGCTATCACACACTGTGCTGATGCAATAAGAGGTAATATGTCAGTCAGACAAAAGAATTCAGCATTGCTGAAACTGGAAGTAACAATGAAGAGATGCTTAAACTCACCAAAACCACCCCATAATCCAAAGCAACAGGTGGGAGAATCACAGACCTCAATTGCAAGAGAAGTAAACATGGAGCTCAGTGTATAAGGTGATGATACATGGGGTAACTTTTTGGGCAAGGTTGCTAGGCAACACAAAAGGAAGATTTTTCAATACTCTGCCTGTTACAGCCACTGCCCGGTGAACAAACCCAATGACCTGTGTTTCATCCAATAGACTATTTTTGCAAACCAGCTTTAGGATACGAGTCTGAGCTCAAAGAGCACACGCTGATTGAAAGCACCATTCACCGGTTCAAATATAGTCATTACCCGTGGCACTCTAACCAGACACACACAAATACTCACACATTCCCAAAAATGAGCTACAAGGCTAAAAAGCTTTGTTTAAGATATTACTCATGGGTATTAGACCACCCACAAATCCAGTTAATGGAACAGCTAGGGTTGATTTACTACCACACAGACCACCAAATACTGGCCTCTTTTGCAGAGAGGAGTGCATGAGGAGGACCAGAGGGGATGTGAGTAACAGCAGCATCATCCATTAACATGTACAGGGCCACACAGACGCCTCAGGTTCCTGCACAGTTGCTGGGGATGAACAGAGACAACATATGATGACGCACTGGGGTGATTCTCTCTCCCGTCAACCCTTACTTTTTTTTGTTATAGTAATAGTTTTTGTCGTTTGACGAAAATATCCTTTAAAAGGAAAATTCTGGGTTCAACATCATTTGGTAACCTACCTTGAGTTATATCTGATTGAACAACTTTGTCATCATGCCATAAACCCTAAAACTCTGTGAAACTGATGCTTTAAACAATGTTATGGGTGCTTTTATAAATTTTAAGCTTTATATTTCTGCATAAAAACTTCTCCAAAAACTGTTTCCATTTACCTGTATTATAGAAAGAACTCAAAAATAACTGTAGCTGTTACCGAAAAATGTATTCTGTCATCATTTACTCGCCCTCATGTCGTTCCAAACCTGTATGACTTTCTTTCTTCTGTGAAACAAAAAAGACATTTTGAAAAATGAGAAATTAACAGTTGTACTGTAAAATAAATCTTAAAATATGATATATTATTTCTTAAATACTCATTTTTTTTGTTTTACAGTGAAATATTACAATAACACTTACATTTATTATTATTATAGCCATATTGATATATATAACAACATGTTAAGCTACATTGTGCCGCCCTACAAACAAGCACAGAAAACCTGGAGTTTATTTCTAAAAAATAAATATATAGATACATAAATACATTAAAATAAAATGGCAATTTTTATCAGAAAATTTCCCCATGCAGCCCTACTCAAAATATTTTTTATGATCCACAGAAGAAATAATGGTTTGGAATGACATGAGGGTCAGTAAACCATGACCTTTCTATTTTGGGTGAACTATCAATATTAAGCCACAAATGTTGTTGATTAATCTTAACTTGTATTGAACCCGACATCATTTTCAAAAACTTGCACTTTGAAACACGTTTTCAAAAGTTTGCATTTTTAGGCACCCAAAACTCTACATGTTGTAGTGTAAATGAACGGCCAAAGCGCATAAAAAGTTTTCAGTTTTTAGTTGTAAATGGTGTCATGTAAACGCCCCCTCAATCAGTTTTACAAAAAAAGAAATCTAATTTTATTAAAAATGATCTATTATATTTATTTAAACATCAGTATCAGCATTTAACAAAAATATGAATGAAAAAAAAAAACATCAAAAAGCCCATGGTTAAACATTTTTGTTATTAATTTCATTTACGAGACTAACACAGCTGATTACCTAGGGTGAGCACACTGGAAAAGCAGGATGGAAGCTATATGAAAGAGACAATGCTAGTCAGAGAGACCAAGCCTAGTCCATCCCCTGGAGGATGTGTGTCTAAAACACTGAGTGTCACAGAGACTGGGGAGCTCTGGGGTTCCTGGAAACCATCTAAAGCATCAATATCTCTCGGTTCTCCTCCTGATTCCCCTTCAGCGTTTCTGTCCCCCAGGGTCCATCACTATTCACAAACACAGTCTCTCATTGGCTGCTGCTTGGTCACGGCCTGGATTTACCTGATGAGTGAATCTTGCTTTAGCTTTAATCTGGTTTCTTTAACCTAGAACGCTGAGGCGAGCTTCATTCCTGAAACATGCGCTTACTTTTCCGCTGTGCGATATTCGAAAATGAAGAGAGGGCAAAATGTGGAATAAATTTGCAAGCATTAAACTAAAGGATGAGCCACAGCATGATTCAAAATGCTTCCATTAAACCTCCAAGACATACGAGGCAGTATTGTAGACATTTAATCAGGCTAATCATAGATCAAACGACACTCGCTCTCAGTGGAAATACTTTATAAACTAAGAATTCAACAAGATCTCATCGCCACACAACCAAGTAAATGGTAACTGTGTTTATACAGTAAATTGGACTTTTTTGGATATGGTACCACTATGGTAAATGAAAAGATATTATTTACACCAGCACAACGTTTATTTCATATGACTATATGATGAAACAGAGTTACGACTGTACAAACACTACAGGTGTACCACGTAGGCCTGTTGTCTACCTACATGTGATCTGGGTGCAAGGCTGTAGTACTGGTAGTCCCTATCTCCACACTGAAGCCAGAATCCACCTACTACACATCTGAATCACTTCATCTGTTCTATCCCAGCAACCCTCACTGCAGAAGCCCTCATCTCAGTGGGTGGAGTTAGATCAGTGTCAATCAAAATGCTTTTTTACGGGTAAGAGATAATGGTGCGATCTCATTGTCCATTCATTGAAATTCGAAAGTGTGTGTATTTGATTTAATGTTTTGAACTTTTTGTTTGTTTGAATGAGATGCATATGAGAAAGTATTTGTCAGTCTCTTCTGCAAGGCATCCTTCATTTACATGCAAAACATATTTCGTAAACAAATCCACCAAAATAATCAAGTTATCCCCTAAGATGCAACAGTATATTTTCTCTCCTCTCCAGCATCATATTTTTTGCTTCTCCCGTTTTCTCGTCTCGCCTGCCGTCAGTCTTCCCATGCCATTTAACAGCAGAACAGTCATTAACCAAACAGCAGGGTTGCTATGGGAACATCACACTGCCACTCATGACCAGCCGGCTGAGATGAAATAAATATGGATGCCAACTGGGTTGCAGGAGTGTGTACCTGCAAATATTTATTAAAGGAATACAAACAAAGGGTAATATACTTTTGGTGTGAAACCTTCTCATTTTCATATATGAACATCTCTCCAAGGCCTCTATTTCTCTGTCTATATGGTGTCATATGATCTGCATTCTGTGAAGTGAAACCACTTTTTTTTCTTTTTTTTTTTTTGATGCAATTGACAAACTATGTCTGTGGGGAGCTGCTAAGTGAATGTTGTGTTTAAATACTTGATCATATAGTCATTAAAGGAATAGTTCCAAAAGTGACAATTCAGTCATCATTTACTCACCTTCATTTTGTTACAAACATGTATGGGTTTCTTTCTTCTGTTGAACACAAAAGAAGATATTTTGAAGAATGAACAATTGACGGTAGCGATTAACTTCCATGGTATTTTTTTCCTACTATGGAAGTCTTTCTGTCCCTCCATAGACAGCTACGCAACTGACACTTTGACGGTTCATAAAGTTCATAAAAAGATCGTAAAACTCAGTTGAGGGGTTTAGTCCAAATTTTCTGAAACCTGATCGCTTTATATGATGAACAGGTTTAATATAGGCTATTATTCACATATAAACATTGATCAGCGGACATAAACAGAACCTCAACCTCTCCCTGAAGCTCAAATGTGCTGCGTATATGAGAATGAACCTCATTGGTTCTCACAAACATGATTGAGCTTCTGTTTACCACAAGTGCTGTGTGAGTTGATGAATGTTTATATGTGAATAAAAGCCTAAATTCAATCTGTTCATCATATAAAGTGATCGAGTCTCTTCAGAAAATTTGGACTAAACTGCTAATTTCCTATGGATTAGTTTTACGATCTCCTTATGAACTTTTTCAAGCGTCAAAGTGTCAGTTGCGTAGCTGTCAATAGAGGGACTGAAAGCTCTCAGATTTCATCAAAAAGATCTTCATTTGTGTTCCGAAGATGAACGAAAGTCTTTCAGGTGTGGAACGACATGAGGGTGAGACGCTGAGGTGAGTCACTGACAAAAAAAAAAAAGTAATTTTCTCAGAGATGGGGAGTAAAAATCTGGCCTATGATACAGGTTAACTTCACATCAACATTAATATGATCAAGCATGACCTATGCCCCATTATCACCATCACACACACACACACACACACTAGCGAACGGATGAAGTGCTTACAAAACCATCATCTGCCCCTCTGCAGAGAGATTCAGCTAGTAAACAAGATGAAACATCAGCCTCAGGCCCTCCTTAGTGGAGAGAGACCAAACATAATCCCCCCACAATCCCCTTGGGCAGGATGGTAAAGTAGAATTCATTTGTGTGGCAACCTAACAGTAGGGGGAAAGTGAAAGCATATTTTGTAATGGAACCCCACTGGTTACTAAGATGTACAGTACCCCTGAGCCTGGGACAATATCTCATAGTTGGGCTCAAAGGACTGGCAGATCACAATGTTAAAATTGTAGAGGATTATAGATGAATAACTGGCAGCCCACTTCAGCATGAACGAAAGAGAAAGAGCACTTATGCACTTCAAAAAATGGTTTAAAGCAAGTAACTAGTCACATTTCGTGCAAGGGCACCGCATAGTATTCAACAAAACCAAAAGAGCACCATTACGACTTAAATACAGAAGAGAAAATATGATTGACAAGTTCTTAGAAGTGTGCTCAGGCAAACTGCACAGCAATGGTCGCTTGAAGCGAAAAATATGAGTGAGTCACAAGCACTTTAGCACCTGAAGAGAATCCACTTAAAGACGCTAAACACCGCTCATTCAGAGCAGCCTGTCAATTCATATCAAGAGCACACAAAAGCAATTATACTGTTGTGGAAATTATGACATGTGAGGTGCTAAATAAAATAATAAATCAACACAGCTGTTGCTGTCGAGTCGCATAGATGCCGGTTATGACATGCGGTAGTGATTCACCCGCTGGCGCGTTTTGTTCTACTTCCTGTCTGAGGTCATGTTGATCAAAACAAATGTGATTTAGCCTACTTTTATACTATCGCCTTTACCACACACTGTTTAATGGGGCAAAGGGAAATAACAATTATAGAGAACAATTCATTGGTTTGTTGAAATGAGCCGTGCTCAGGAGAGACTCATCGTTTTTCACCTCTAGGCTTTTTTAACCAGTTGCATCAATCCAAGGAAATGGAAAGAATGTGACAGTTTTAGGTCCTCAGTAGCATTACCCCCAAATTAATGGCAGATGTGATCTGAAGTCAGAGCAAATAGTGTCCCAAATATAATTCAGAGTTATACGGCCCATAGATGTGAATTAAGGTCAAGGACAATCAAGGGCAAGTTATGGCTGCACAAGGCCCTGGGATGCCAGCTCCTTTGGAAGCAACCTCTCGTAACTGGAAAAATCCAGCTTTAAGGGTTAGTTCACCTAAAAATAAAAATAATGTCATTTATTATTCACCCTCGTGTCGTTCTATCTATCTTCTTCTTAAGATATTTTTAATGAAATCCAATGGCTCAGTGAGGCTTCCATTGAGAGCAAAGCCACTGAACTTCTCAAGATCCAAACATATTTAAAACAGTTCATGTGTCTGCAGTGGTTCAACCTTAAAGGTCCCGTTTTTCGTGTTTTTTTGAAGCTTTGATTGTGTTTATAGTGTGCAATATAACATGTGTTCATGTTTCGCGTGTAAAAAAAACACAGTATTTTTCACATAATTTACTTATCTGTATACCGCTGTTTCCACTGTCATTAAAACGGGCTGATGACTTCCTTGTTCTATGAAGTCCCTCCTTCAGAAATACGTAACGAGTTCTGATTGTGCCAGCGGTTCCTGTGTTGTGATTCGACAGCAGCTTAGCGCTCCTTGCCCGGAAAGGTCACGCCTCTTACCATAACGTGGAGATGCATGTGCTCAGTGTTATTGTAAACATGTCTTTAATTTTACCCTATCAATTTGAGCCGGAATCAGACCCGGTGATTGGACTGCGGGATGAAAATAACAGCGTTTCGACGACATGACGACAAACACACTCTACAAACGCAACTCGTGTGTATTCCTGTGGGCGGAGGTTAGTCAAAAAACTGTTTTAGTGACGTCATTAAAGAAGGAAGTAGAGGGATGTAGTCCAAACTGGCCGTTCGATGTAGGCGACTTCTGTTAAATAAAATATCTCGCTTGGCATTGAACTTTGAGCTTTAAAATTTTACAGATTTTATTTATACTCTAACAACAACATCACACACTAACCAAAGTTTGAAACATGGGATCACGAAGAACGGGACCTTTAATATTATAAAGCGACGAGAATACTTTTTGTGCGCCAAATAAAACAAAATAACGACTTTTCAACAATATCTCGTGATGGCCGATTTCAAAACACTGCTTCTGAGCTTTATGATTCTTTTGTTTCGAATTAGTGATTCTGATCTCCTATCAAATGTCTAAACTGCTGAAATCACATGGCACTCCGAACAACTGATTTGATTTGTAAAGCCCTGAAGCAGTGTTTTGAAATCGGCCATCACTAGATATTGTTGAAAAGTTGTTATTTTGTTTTTTTGGTGCACAAAAAGTATTCTCGTCGCTTTATAATATAAGGTAGAACCGCTGTACTCACATGAACTGTGTTGAATATGTTTTTAGTAGCTTTATGGATCTTGAGAGGTTCAGTGGCTTTGCTCTCAATAGAAGCCTCACTGAGCCATCGGATTTCATTAAAAATATCTTAATTTGTGTTCCGAAGATGAACGAAGGTCTTACGGGTGTAGAACGACATAAGGGTGAGTAATAAATGACATTATTTTCATTTTTGGGTAAACTAACCCTTTAAGCTGGTAGTTATAGAACAAAGAAGCTGGTTATTAGCTGGTCAACCAGGAGTGACCACTTACAAAGTGCATTCATGGAAAATCTTAAAAAGGAAAATCTTGTTTAAAACTACGTAAAAAGGGTGTTGAGTTATTAGAGATGTACTCTCTTTGTATTCATGGTGGTTTCACATGGTTTTGAAAAACATTTAAACCTTTTCTTTAAAAAGAAAAATCAATTTCATGACTTAAATTTAATATAATGCTGTTTAACCAAGTAAAAATAAAATATTTTTAAAATACACTACTATTCAAAAGGTTCGGGTTGGTAAGATTGTTTGATGTTTTTGAAAAAAGTCTCTTATGCTCATTTATATTCAATAATACATTACAAATAATGTAAAAGATTACGATTTAAAATAACTGTTTTCTATTTCATTAAATTTTAATATCTAACTTATTCTTGCAGTTGCAAAGCTAAATTTTCAGCATAATTACTCTACTACTCCGTCTTCAGTGTCACACGAATCTTCAAAAATCATTCTAATATGCTGATTTGGTGCTCAAAAACATATATTATTAATATCAATGTTGAAAACCATTAATATTTTTGCTGCTTACATTTTTTTTTTTTTTTGAGGAAATTGTGTTTTTTTCAAGATTCTTTGAAAAAGTTCAAAAGAACAACATTTATTTGAAATGTTTTAAATTTATTTAAAAGTCTTTCTTTACTGTCACTATTAATACATACTTGCTTAATATAAAAATATATTAATTTATTTCATAAAACAAAATTTTACTGACCACAAACTTTGAATGGTAGTGTACATTTTAAGTTTCAAAATATATTTTTACAAGTTTTTTTTATACAAATATCCTGAATTATTAATTAATAAATGTCATTAAGTTTTGTGGAGTTGCACCACATGATTTTTTACAACCTAAAATAACCTTGCCTTGGCATAAAAGGGTAAAATTTCTTGACCTTGACACACTGTCATGAAGGTCTGCAGGGGTCCTTTCTATGACGTTATTTCCATCAGGAGGTAGCTGGTCCAAGATTGAATAATCCATCACGGCTAGTATGTAAAATCATGTACGCTGCCATAAAGTTTTCCTTCTGGAAAGCATCCCTCCATCAAAAGCACTGACCTAAAGTAAAGCCACATGCAGTAAACACACTGACATTCCCTTTCCCATAATCAGTGACAATGGGCTTGTTTTTAGGGGCTCAAAAGCTTTTCCTTTAAGCGAGACACAAACCAGCTTCTGCAAAATACATTCTACAATCAGAATAACCTTTCTATCTGCCCACACAGAATGGAGGTCTTTTTTGTCGTATTGAATTGTGGGAGTAGGTGGTCTTGCATACCTGTGATCTCTTCTTTCAGAGGTACAAATGCCTGCTAATAATACCTTGAGGACATTTCCACAGGGGTGAGGAACTCAAGCCAAACAGACTGCCACTGAACCTTGATTGAACCAACAACGACTCAAACGACGCGTGTTTGATCCAGGGAAAGGGGGGGTGGGGGGAGTTAAAATCAAAAGGATGCTGGTCGAATTACATGGCCTCCGGTACACATAACCATGTCCATGTGTGTTTGTCTGGAGTGTGTTTTCCACAGGGGTAGCAGTAGGAAATAAGAGCCAGGAGTGACTTATCACTACAGGAATGTAAGGAGACCCAGGGGGATGGATGGAGAGCTGCTGAGAGGCACAGACAGAACCAGAAGAGACTGCAGGGGAATAACCAGGAAAAGAGGGGAAAAGGTGTGGAGTGCTTAAGTAATAGAACGACAGAAGTAACACTTAACGTTTTTGTTCACACCTTCACTTACAAGTTCGTTTCTTTTAGACTGTGCTGATACCAGATGTGGAAGTCACATGTTACCATTTTATGGAATACCATTTTATGACGCACTGTATCAAACCCCTGACGTAATGTCTGGAGTACAAATAAAACTATCAAGGGGAAAGTTCAAGACGAGATTAATTGGAGTAGTCAAGCTGATTTTCCAAATAAACTTCTGTTCAAAAGTTTGGGGTTGGTAAGATTTTTTCAATGATTGTCTCTTAAGCTCACCAAGGCTGCATTTATTTAATCAAAAATACAGTAAAAATGTAACATTGTGAATTTTTTTTTTTTTTTTTTTTTAAAGTCAATTTAATTTGACTTTTTTATTGTTATATATTTTAAAATGTAATTTATTCATGTGCTGACAAAGCTGAAAATCACATGATCCAAAAGTCATTATAATATGCTGATTTGCTGCTAAAGAAACATTTCTTATCAATGTTAAAGGAGTTGTGCAG
Organism: Megalobrama amblycephala; assembly: GCF_018812025.1. Classification (NCBI taxonomy): domain Eukaryota; kingdom Metazoa; phylum Chordata; class Actinopteri; order Cypriniformes; family Xenocyprididae; genus Megalobrama; species Megalobrama amblycephala. The sequence continues at coordinate 47,200,895 of NC_063045.1, forward strand.
CTTAATATTTTTTGTGTAAACCGTGATACATTTTTGAAACATCTTTGCTGAATAGAAAGTTCAAAAGAACAGCATTTATTTGAAATATAAATCTTTTGTAACATGCCTTTTCTGTCACTTTTGATCAATTTAATGCATTCTTGCTGAATGTATTATTTTAAATCTTTCTGAACCCAAACGTTTGAACAGAACAAGATGTTAAAGATGAAAGTTGATCCAAAAATGAATATTTGATCATCATTAAATCATCCTTGTTCCAAACCTGTATGATTTAAGTCGTTATTTGCTTTACTGCCTTTCATGACCTATTTTTCAAACAATGAAAACTTGGACATGTGCTCACAGCTCGCTTTTAGGATGGTTTTTGTGTTATTTTTGAAAGATCCAGCCCTGATTAATTGTAATTACATGGAAAACAGCAACAGTCCCCTTTTGTGTTCAAAATTAGAAAGGTTTGAAGTAACAGGAGGGTGAGTAAATGTTAGCAGATTGTTCATTTTTGTGGGTATTTATTGAACATGAAAAAGGCCTGCAAACTTACAAAGCACTAAGTCTTATTCTGAGTTATTCTCTATATCAGCAAGCACTGTTTCTGAAATCCCTGAAATGCCTCGATTGTAGTCTTTAGTTTTCTTCTGGATATGTACACATCACAATATTCCTCATTCAAATAATTCCTATGCAAAAAAAAAAAAAAAAAAAAATGGGATGAGGCCTGGTTGAGTTGTATTAGCAGTCGGTTGAAACTCAGGGCTAAGTTATGTCACATTTCTGAAAATCGTTGAAGATGTTGACCAATCACAGCACACTGGTCCAGCCGACCAATTAGAGTACAGTGTGCTATTTGAAAGGAGGGGCTTCAAAGAGACAGGTACTAAACAGGGCATTACTGGCAGACTGGGAAGAGAGGTGCTGCAACAATGTAAAATATGTAAAAAAAATAATGTGTTTTTCCAAGCACGAAAACCTATTCAAGTGGAGCCCAAAAAACAAAATCGAAACTTTGAAACAAGGCATAATAGGTCCCCTTCAATAAACCTCAAAATACATGATTTTTGACAGACAGCATCTGTACACATGTTCGCTTCCTCCTGAGTTGACAGCAGAGACAAAGCAGTGAGGAACATGTCAATCAAACATCCTTCATTCAGCAGAAGCAACACAGAGCTAATATATGTGAGTCAGTGCGCCTTCAGCTTGAGAAAGGGTGTTAATTATCACTGAATGGATGATGTAAGAACATTAAAGATTAATAAGACTTTATCAAACTTTAAATAAATGTAATATTCAGTTTAATCATGCAGGGTTTTTTCTTCAATGAGGCCGAACCCCATCACTTTTTCTCTCAGGGGAAGGTTGAACAGCTGTCTGCATCCTTAAGAAACATCCTCCGGCTGCAAGTTCACTGTTAATCAGACCGATAACTGTACTCCCTTCCCCAGAGACTCGCTGTTACACTGCTTCTTTTACAATCTGCTCCTGTAGAATGAGTTAGCAAAAATACAGCTTTCCTGAATCAATTTTACTGAGGTGCTGAATGCACTGAGGTCCAAAAGAGCATGAAATGAAGAAAAATCAATAGATCAGAAGTTTTTTTCCTCAAATCATTTTTCTATAAGCAAAATACATTTAAGGTAAATTGTGTAAGAGAATACATTTTTTTTCACAGAATATACTGTACCTTAAATTCGGTTTATTGTTCTTACTGCATTGGGACTTTTCCCCCCCCTACAGAGGATCTTTTCGTCGACTGAGAAACCAAAGACTGTTAGTGAGTTTTTGAAATGAGCGCATGCGTAAGAACGACCACCCTCCTTCACAGCTCATTTCGAGGGAACGCCTCCCAAAACTCGTGCACAAGTATTGGAACATGAGTGTTTACCACCGGCATTTGCTGTGTCGTGTTAGTGGATTCATTATGTCGGACTCACCGCAGGTAACTCATAATCTGCAGTTGTTACTCCTGTCTCCTGACAAAAACATTGCATGCGGCGCCTGTGGCGTGTGGAAAGTTACTGGAGAGCGCAGCCACGCACGTCTCTCACAAGGAACGTCACGGCAGTGATTGACAAGCCAGAGAACCAATCGTTTATGCGATGATCGCGTAAACAATTGGCTGATGTTTTTAAGGCCCTACCTCGTGCACAGATGATGTATGTTAATATTATTCCTTTCAGTGCACCTAATAAATAGTCTTTTATCAGTTAGCAAAGACAGTTTCAATTAATATTGCAAAAATTTATAAAACAAAACATCCTCTGAGCACCTTTAAACTCACTAAATTGTGATAGATTTTTGCTTAAAAAAAAAGAAAAGAAAACAATTGGCCAATGTGATAAAAAAAATTGTCTTAATTAAGTATAACATAAGACTTGATTTTGATTTGATTTGCTTCTTTAATAGAGCACTTTATTTAAAAAAAGTTTTTTTTTTTGAAAAAGCAGTTTTATTTTAGAAATATAAATTTAAAATAGATATAAAATAAAATATAAAATATATATAAAATATAAATAAAATAAAAATTTACTTTAAGTCTTACACTTAATTCAGACTTAAAGGGTTAGTTGACCCAAAATGAAAAAAACAGGTCATTAATTACGCACCCTTATGTCATTCCAAACCCGTAAGACTTTTGTTCGTCTTTGAAACCCAAATGAAGATTTTTTAAAATTAAATCGAAGAGATTTCCACGCAACTACTACTTGTCACAAAAGTTCAAAAAAAGAGATCATAAAACTGATCCAAATTTTCTGAAGAGACTCGATCGCTTTATATGATGAACAGATTGAATTTAGCCATATTTTTGATGCATGAGACTCACTGGTTCTTTGCGGAAGCTCAAATGTGCTGTGTGACAAAGGACAATGAATCTCATTGGTTCTCACGCATCAAGCAAGCATGCTTGAGCTTCGGTTTATCATAACTGATGTGTGAGTTAATTAATGTTTATATGTGAATAAAAGGCTAAATTAAATTTTCATCATATAAACCAACCGTGTCTCATCAGAAAATTTGGACTAAATCACTCAATTCATAAGGATTAGTTTTACGACCTCTTTATGAACTTTTGAAGCGTCAAAGTGTCAGTTGAGTGAAATGTCAGTGAAAGTACAGAAATCTCTCAGATTTCATTATATCTTTATTTATCTTCCAAAGATGAATGAAAGTCTTACAGGTTTGGAACGACATGAGAGTGATGAGTAAATGAAGACAGAATTTTCATTTTTGTGTGAAATAACCCTTTAACTTAAATTCAAGTTATTCAAGTTACACTAATCTTGTTTTAAGGATATTAACATACAATGAGACAAATCTATACCTTATATAAAGAAAATGTAAGAGAAAAGTGTGAAAACAGTATGGGAGGGAGCAGGTGTTTGGGAGAGGTGCATTTGCCAGCTGTGTAGGACGTCCGCACAGGTGGGTGGGTGATCCAGACAACAAAAAACACACCCTTTCTAAAGACTGAGGCATGTGAGATGAATAGTTCTCCTACAAACAGAGCAAAACAGATTCACAGTCCAGCGGTGTGCAGCAGAACAGAGGTCAAAAAATGAAAAGGAGAAAGTGAAAAGAGAGAAAAACTGTGGCCTCTGATCTTACAGAGTAACAGCGCCCTCCACTGTAAGCATGGAAGAGAAGACACCAGATCATGAGCAAATATAGTATCTCAGAAGCCTCATGTCCTTTCAGATTTTGGAGATTTTATAAAACAGCTTCCTCTCCCAAAAAATTATGCGTTTTAAAATTTTGTTTTAAATACAAGTTTATTTTTTTCTCTACTTTTCTCTACTTAGAAAAATGAAATAAAATAAGATCCATGATGCCACTGTTTTGCACTTAAGGCAATAATGTAAAAATATTTTATTCAATATAAACAAAGCTTTAATATACAAACTACAGATCATGCACAATCACCTTGTCTTATATTTGTAAAGTAATACTACCACATACCAACACAATATCATTATGCAAATAGCATTATTGTGCAAACAGAGTTATTTCACACAGATGATAGGCTATTATGTACAAGGAAAAATATTAGCATAAAAACAAAATTACGGTGAGGTGTATTATAGCAATACTTTTAAGGAAAAACACATACAAAAATTGAGTCTGCTGGCTAAAAGTACACAGTGAATTTTTCCAGGCTTGCAATTATATTTCCACCCACAAATAAATGTAAGCGCTGAGTCTTGTCGATAAATTATTGAGAGTAACAAAGATGTTTTTGAAAACCCTCTGCTGTTGAGTACCATTTAGTGTGATTTACAACTATCCACATCTGCTCAGAGAGTGAAGCTAACAGTGGTCTGTTTGTGGTGTGCACTTGACCTGCTGTGTCTGTGCTGTGGGGACCGATCTGTTTTAACTACCCACGGAGGGAGGTGAGGCAAATGGAGACATGAGGCGAGACAGGGTGGAGGGGGTGTCATCTACCAGCATCCATTCAGTAGATGAGATCAGATTCCATCCGCTTTAAGTATCCCTGCATATCACAACTTCACATATCAAAAGATGAAATAAATAGAAAACGTGGCAAATAAACACTTCAAAACGGACATCTAATAGCGCTAACGCTGAAGTCAAATGTTTGCGATGTCTTCAATGCTATTCTGAGATCACTGACCTTTCATCTGACATGTTTGGGTGCCATTTTGAAAAGGGCAGACATGACAGTGAGATCTTTGTGCATACACAAAAACTGTAGTATTCACCAGTAGTTCTGTCATGTTCTAAACAATCCTCACACTCTTAGGTTTGAAACACCACTGGATTCACCTGTCTTTAAAGAGATAGTTCATCCAAAAATGAAGAACACAATGCCAAGGTTGAAGGTTCGATTCCCAGGGAAATGCATGAACTGATGTAATGAATGTCTTAAATGCAATTCAAGCCACTTTGGATAAAAGCGTCTACCAAATATTTAAATGTAAACATGAACACTGTCATCATTTACTCATCTTCACGTCTTTTCAAACCTGTCTTGACTTTCTTCTGCAAAACACAAAAGAAGATATTTTGAAGAATGTTGGAAACCAGTTTTGGTAAACATTGACTTCCATTGTATGACATTCCATTGCAAAAAAAAAAAAAAAGAAAAGAAGAAAAAAAAAAAAACATTTTTCAACATTTTATGTTCCACATAAAAAATAATGTCATGCAGGTTAAATGATTACCGAATTTTCATTGAGATCAAATTATCCCTGTCTATCAGAACAGTTAATATACTTAAATTGTGTATTGGTATATTGTAGTTGTTTTTCCATTTTAATTGGCACCAAGTGACAACAAAGAGCGCTAAAATAATATATGTTTTTATTTATTTTATTAAGGGGCCTTTGTATTGTAATTAGGGCTGTCAATATTAAAATTATGGCATTAACATTAATATCACCCCATAAGGAAACATCACAGCACTAAAGGCTGGAACACACCAAGCCGACGCCGACGAACTAGTGGCGACGAAAGCAGACTGCGGCGTTGGCTCACATCGGCAGCGTCTGGGTCCAAAGTTGGCCTGACACACCAAACCGACGCTCGACAGCCAACAGCCAAGTAGCACGTCCGTTCTGCGCCTGCGTAAGATGAAATGCCTTTCTGTACCAGCAGGTGGCAGTAGCTGAACAGCCAATCAAAATGATCAGATGGCCCGACTTACCGACGAGCTCTGACAAAAAAAGCAGACGAGGACCAACCACAGCGACGGCAAAGAATATAGAACCCAAGAGGTGACACTTTTTGGGTAACAGCCACTAGATGGCGCTCCGGTAGCGCGGCTGCCATTATGGGGTGAAAATACTAACTGGTCCATAGAATCCTTCACATCTTACGCACCCAAAATCTGCGAATTTCACTGCCAAATCAGAAGCGCAATAGAACAGGTTTTTTTTGTTTTGTTTTTTGTTTTTTGTCACCAGTAAACTGTATGGCTTCTACAGTAAATGTTGCATTGTCTTATATATGTTTTATTTTACCAGTTGTGGAATCCAACCATTCAATCATCTGAGGTAATGTAGTTAGCCTACTTTATTGAGTATTTCTATTTTATGCAACTTTACACATTTATTAATAGTAAATTAATAATTAATAAATTTAAAGGAACACTCCACTTTTTTTGAAAATAGGCTCATTTTCCAACTCCCCTAGAGTTAAACAGTTGAGTTTTACCGTTTTCGAATCCATTCAGCCGATCTCCGGTTCTGGCGGTACCACTTTTAGCATAGCTTAGCATAGTTCATTGAATCTGATTAGACCGTTAGCATCGCGCTTAAAATTCACCAAAGAGTTTCGATATTTTTCCTATTTAAAACTTGACTCTTCTGTAGTTAAATCGTGTACTAAGACCGACGGAAAATGAAAAGTTGCGATTTTCTAGGCTGATATGGCTAGGAACTATACTCTCATTCCGGCGTAATAATCAAGGAACTTTGCTGCCGTATCATGGCTGCAGCAGGCGCAATGATATTACGCAGCGTCTCTCACAAACGTCTCCATGGTTGCAAGGCACGTTCCCTGTGCAAGCAGGGGCTCACGGGCGCTGCGTAATATCATTGCACTGCTGCAGCCATGGAGCGGCAGCAAAGTTCCTTGATTATTACGCCGGAATGAGAGTATAGTTCCTAGCCATATCAGCCTAGAAAATCACAACTTTTTATTTTCCGTCGGTCTTAGTGCACGATTTAACTACAGAAGAGTCAAGTTTTAAATAGGAAAAATATCTAAACTCTTTGGTCATTTTTAGCGCGATGCTAACGGTCTAATCAGATTCAATGAACTATGCTAAGCTATGCTAAAAGTGGTACCGCCAGAACCGGAGATCGGCTGAATGGATTCGAAAACGGTAAAACTCAACTGTTTAACTCTAGGGGAGTTGGAAAATGAGCCTATTTTCAAAAAAAGTGGAGTGTTCCTTTAAGATAATCATGTTTGCAGCGAACAATATATTTCAGACCTAGTGGAGTAGTAATAGGTCTGAATTGAAATAGGCTATATTGTACGTTTTAATGGGTCACGCTACAAACATAATCTTATAATACATGATGCATTGCTGTGGTTATTGCATAATTCCCACTTTTGGACACTTTTGCTTTAACGGACATTAGACAACACTGCAAAATCAAGCTGTTATATTCATATATTTATTGTCCAACATTCACAATTTTTCTGATGCATGTCCTTAATTTAATTTCATATGTTGGTATTAATTCAGTGTTATAATGCTACTACTTGAACTTCAAAGAATTTTAACCCAAACTGACTGGGTTTCTAGAGAGCAAGGATTTGTGAAAAAAAGTGGAAGACTTTAACACAAAGTCTGTAAAATACACTGTTAAAAGGATTTGAATGTCACTTTTATTTATTCTGCGTCATCATCATCATTCAGGTTGGATTTCAGCTTTAGGCTAATGTACATTTGTTTTAACAAAGCAGCTGATATTGCCATAGAAACTAGTGGACTACTGACTCGCTTTTACCACAAAATGGCGGAAACGCAGGGCCGCTGCTGGGTGCCGGTGTTGCAATGGAGCGTTCTATTGAGTGTCGCTTCTTGTTATGTAGGCCTATTCTTTGGCGATGGTGCGGAACACACTGAGAAAACTTAGTCGGCCGACGAACAAAAACTGCCCAATGGCCGACCGTCGACTTGGTTTGTTCCTACCTTATCACTGTAACTTTACACCCAAAAAGTCTGGGGAAACTGTTATGTTATTTGATTACTGTATGTTTTTTTTTCTTCAGTAACTTGTATTTGCTGTGCATTTTAAAAATAGAATTTTGCAGAAATCTACTTTGTCCACTGTATATATGTACTTTTACCAGTTCACCCAAAAATGTCATCATATACCTTCATGTCCTTCTAAATTTACTTTAAAGCTCAAAGGACCCAAGAATGTTTGCACACACAGACACACACACACACACACACACATTACATTGCACTGTCCAAGTGCTCTGATCAGTTTTGGTGAAAAAGAACCTCAAATGTAAGCAATTTAATAGTAATATTATGGTGGGCACCAATGTAAGCAAGATATGATGTACTGCAATAGTATTGAATTCAACTAACTGAAAAAACATTCAATTATCTTCTTTTGTGTTCCATCATGCACGCTTACAGCAAACATGAGGGTCAGAAAATGCTGAGAGAACTTTTATTTATGGATGAACTATCCCTGAATGTGTTAACATGTTAACTACAAAAATAATTATGAGAATGAAATATTTTAATCATTTGACAGCCCTAATTATAATGCAACAGAACAGAAATTACAATGCCACAGTGCATCAAATAACACAAAGCAAACCAGGTTCAATGCAAGAAACATTTATGGAGGTATGAATAGAGGAGGTTGTAAAGAGTCAGAAAACACACACACACACACACACACACACACACACACACACACACACACACACACACACACACACACACACACACACACACACACACAGAGCCTGAATTGGTGTGCAGGGACCAAGTTCATACATCCCCAGGGAGCTTTTCTAAACAACAACAAGGCAACATCAAGAGAACACAATCTTCCAGAGTAGTGTGCCAAAGATCAGTCTTCTTGACAGCAGTGAAAAGACAAGCTCTGACCCCATCATACACACAGAAAAAACAGCATGGAACAAACTGCTGTAACTAACTGCTCTAAAAGCCACCCTCCCGAATCACACGGCCAGACGTCTGTGACCACCGGGAGGTCATGGTCTGAACACAGCACCACGGCTAAAGGGTGCACTGTTTCATCAATACCGAATCACAGATCATCCCAGCGCCCATGACAGCAGCTAAAACGCCTTTTAATGGTCAGATGGATGGATATATATCACACGCAGAGCGTGACGGCCTTCAATTAGAGCTATTACAGGGCGGCAGGGATCAATATGGTTTCTGCCATGAAGGACGGGGACAGAGAAAGGATGAATCTGGTTGTCCACAAAGATAGAAAGTGTACAGTTCAAGAGGAGGCCAGGATGTAAGGCTTCATGAAAGCCTACTGAGTCAAAATTGCGATCTTACTGGGTCAAAAATCGCATTATGTTTTACATTTTAATTTAAGCATTTGGCAGATGCTTTTATTCAAAGCTGTACTATTTCAAAGTTTTGAAACACTCATGTTTTTTTATCAATACAGGAAACAGAAGAACACTATTTTGGCTAAACTTTTCAAAGAAAATTCTAGGTTAAGTAGAAGTTATCCTAGCAGGGACTCAAGCCCCCCCTTGAGTGACCATCCACCTGATCTGTGCGAATTATTCCATCAACACACACACAGTCACACATGAACAATTTGATTAAAATGTAAACTTAATAGTGTAAATTCCACTATAATGCTGGGCCTCCACAGTTTGAGAACTACTGAACTAAATGATACAAAAACACAACACTGATAAGATGCTATGAAAATGCTTTATTGATTCAACAGCAAGAAAAAGATTCTGGTGCACTCTGACAATAAAATAATGGGAAAAGACAACATTTGCTTCAAGTAAAAAAAATAAAATAAAATAAAAAAATTACATATATGCAGCCAAGCACAACAAAGATGGCACAACAAGCCAGCCAACATGGCTGTGAGCATCAGACTAACTGCAACAGTGAGCAATTAAAGATTTTAATTTAATTCGCAAGTTGCCTCAGGTCATGCTTGTGATAACACATACCAAGTTTGGTCTGAATACAATAAAGCGTTGTCGAGATATAGCCTTATGTCTATTTTTGCAAGCGCTACGTAAAAAATAATTTGCGCATGTTTCTAAAACAGTTTAAGAAATTGACTTGAATTCTCAATTTTTTTTTTTGGGATGGTCTGTAGATGAACTGGTTCAATTTTTGTGAAAATGACGGAAAATGAAGTCGAATCATCTTGAGCCAAGGAATCAGAGGAAAAAAGAATTTTGTTTGTAACCCTTTGTTTGTAATTCAAAAGTTATTAGCATAAACATGAGTGGAACTTTGGATAAGTGGTGGCGCTAGAGGGATTGAGTTAGAGACTCCAAATTGGCTATAGACACATGTCAGACTGTCCTCTAACAGTGTGCCAAATTTCACTTTTCCCGCATACAGTTGTATGGTCTGTACAAATGATTACAATAGGTGCCAATGTACCTTCAGTGCTTGGCCCCTAATAAAAAAATAAACATTTATTGACACTATAGGCTGGGCATTGACACAAATTTCACAATTGGATTCGATTTCAATTCACAAGCATGGAAAAAAAAATCCCAGTTAACCCCAGTTGGTACATAATTATAATATTAAAGGTTAAAATTAAAATGTTATACTGATACATTTTTATGACATAATTATGTTTCTACACTTTTTTAATACGTTAAATAGTGGCTGTCATAAAACAGATTTATTCAAACATTAAATAGTATTGAAGAAAGGGTTACGTAAAAATATAATGAATATGAAATATAGCATATATTTAACAAAATGCTGCTCTCAAAGTTCATTTTACATTGGACATTGAATGGCAGGTAAATGTGACGTTATTTGACATTGTTTACAAGCTGTTTTGTTGACATCTTCTGTTAATGATTGAGCTCCTCTGTTGCTGCAGTAATGCATGACAAACTATAAAGTACATTTACGGATGGAGCCATCAACACAGACGACCCACAACAATCCTAGGTCAAAGCTCACGTGCTTGTGGCCATTGGGACAGGCAACCATCGAGATCCAGTTTGTGCCAGCGGGGTTGGATCAAGTGATGCCAGTTCTGCAAAATTATGGTTTCTTGAATTCAGCATTTGTTTTATATCAGAAAATATTTCTTGAAAAATTCATCACTTTTTACAGCATTTAATATGATTAATATGACTGTTCAGTTCACCTTTGGAATAAGGCCCCTTGAGCATTGACACCAAAGACACTGCCATCAGTTGCTACTTCAATCATGGACAGAAGTCCAGGAATATTCACAAAGTTGCCAGTCCCTGAACAGGCATTACCAGACACACCCTGCACAAGACAGAATGAAACACAAACCACTCAGCCGTATCGTCACATCAAGAAACTGTTTGCTGCTTCCACACCAGTTATTTCTTTAGTTATGTCAGAAAATCAAACGCTTGCGTGATGACTACTTTACTGTTGTACTTTTAAAAACCTGGTGTATTTCAACTTGCACTCAAGCCCCTGTATTTAACATTGTGACATTACCATCTTGATGTAGATGTGGTCATTGCTGTTCACTCCCCAACAGCTGTACGGGCCACAGCTGTAATACTTCAGCTTTCCCGGAAGTTGAACCCAAGGAACAGAGCTGGATGGCAATTTGTTGTTAGCATCCATATTTAAACAATATATGTTATCATGCATATTGACCCCTGCAGTGTTCTGATCTCCTCCAGCATCCACCTGTTTGAGAAGGCCTAACAGTACAAGAAACGGGTTGGATGATAGATTAGTCAGATTAATTGGAAGAATAATTGTTACACTTTATTTTACAGTATGTGCACTTACAGTGTACTTACCCAAGAAAGTACTGGTAATACAAGGTAACTACATGGGTTAAGGTTAGGTTTAGAGCGTTGGTTCAGGGATAGTGTCTAGTTATAACCCAGTTATTGTAATTGCTACAGTATAATAAGTACAAAGTATGTATATGCAGAACAGTGCTGTAAAATAAAGTGCTACCAGAATGACAATAAGCTGATGTCATTGATACTGTGGTTTTAAAATAATGACTCCAAACTAAAATCATGTACATTCATAACAGATTAAACATATATGATTTCTGTAATTTTATGCTCTGCACAGTCCAACTCTTTACCTGCAATCTGCACAAGGCTGCCACCCCGCACCTTGAAGATGTTGTTTGCTGTATCCACCCCAAACTGACCAGCAGGACCAACACTGAAGTGCTTCAGAGACGTAAAGACCTTTGTGAAGACGTTATTAATCAGGATGAAGACCTCATTTTGATTGTTCACTCCAACCACTGAGCCTGACCCAGCGTCTATCTGCTTCAGGGTGCCACAAATCATTTCACAGTTTAAAGCTGTGAAAACATGGTGCAAAATAATGAGTACAAATAGACACTTTTAAAAATGAATTAAATACTTTTATATTAAAAAAATATTTATTTTAAAATGGATTTTAAGGTAACACTTTACAATAAGGTTCATTAGTTAAACATTAGTTAATGTAATAACTAACATGAAATAACAATGACCAATACATTTGTTACTGTATTTACTAATCTTCATTAACGTTAGTTAATGAAAATACAACGGTTCATTGTTTGTTCATGTTAGTTCACACTGCATTAACTAATGTAACAAATACAACTCTTGACTTTAATAATGTATTAGTAAATGTTGAAATTAACAATAACAAAAATTGATAAATGGTGTATAAGTGCAGTTTATTATTAATTCATGTTAACTAATGAACCTTATTGTAATGTGTTACCGATTTTAATATATGTATATTCTTTATGTTACCAAATCACATTACTAGCTTACCCAGAGTGTGAATGAACTGGCAGCTGAAGAGTAGCAGGACGCTAAGATACAGCTTCATTGCTCTGTTCAGAACCAAATCATTTATACAAGTGAGTTCAGTATGGATAAAACATAATCAATGTTAAAATAACAGTAATTAAATGAAGATAACCTTCTCCTGATATATCAGAATTCAGCAGTCAGTGTGGATTCTGTCAGGGATCTCAAGGAAAATGACTCAAATGCAGAAATGCAATTCAAAATTTATTGGAGTAATAACAGTCAATAAAATTTATTGGAGTAAAAACAGTCAATCAATGTCCCAGCAAAAGATCAAAGTCCATATGGGAGGCTAGATCACAGAGGAAGAAGTCAGGAGGTAAACAGATGAGCACGTCCCTCTGGTAAGACAGTTCACATGTGAACGTGTTTGTTACATCCCATGTTATAATTATGATTATGGGTACGGTGTTTTTTCCCTCCCTTTCTTTTTTTCCTCTGTCTTTCATTTTCAGCAGCATTTTGACGCGGGTACCTGAGTGATCTAATCCTCTGTATATCATCGAGATGCTTGGTGACGACAACGCGCGGCTTCACCAATGAGGGCACACTATTTGATTATAAAGAGTGCACCTGTGCAGAAAGCGGGAGTTCCCTTTCATAGGTTCACACAACGCTGCGAGATGTCGCTATGGGAACACCTTTGGTGTGACGAATGTCTGAAGCCCTTATAACATCATGCCAATTGATTGGCAAAAAGCGTCTAGCCCCAACCTAAGAATGTCACATATGCTTCATATCAGCGTGCTAGGCGCCATTTAATCAGATTTCATTCCTCCAGGAAGCAGATTTTCTGTTGCCCATTGGAAAGCATTTTTCACGTGTTCACAGCTAATTTTTCAGAGCAGTTTCACTCCTCTCAAGTGGACACGATGAGTTACAGGAGATGTACTGATCCATGTGACAGGTTCATTGCAGGAGGAGACACTCATGACAAGTGCGTGCAATGTTTGGGCCTTCAGCATGCTCAAGCCACGCTTAACGGCTTAATCTGATTGTCTTCACTGCGATAGCCTGCGTTTGAAAGTTTTTCACTCGAGGCTCGCCTCCCTTCTGAGGAAGGAAGGCCGCTCTTCCAACCCCCGACTCTCCGTTTCGCCGGTTGCTGAGGCGCTGCACGAGATGGACGCTTGGGGTGACGATTATGAGCCTGAGCTTTTAGAGAGAGAGCAGACAGATTTTCACCCCTTTCGCTCTCTCTCCCCATCTCATGTGCGCGTGTTAGAGAATCGCAATGCAGATCCTGTTGTTTTCATTCATGACAAAATGCGGCCTACCCCAGAAGCTTGCCATGCAATTTCTTTTGGTTGTGGCTCCTATGACGATGATGTGTTGTCTACAGCGGCTTCTTATTCCGAAGAGCTTGTGGGTGATTGTTCTGGCTCTCTCCCTCTGAGCGGACAGGAGAAGCGCACATCCCCGTCGTATAACGAGCTGTTAGAAGTGGTCACTCGCGATCGATTTCTCACAAGTCGCGCCCCAACCCAGCCCCGTAGGCCTCTTACCTTCTTCCAAGACATCCACCAAGAGGTTTCGAAGTCTTGGAAGCAGCCATTTTCATCACGCATCACTAACCCCGCGGCCGCAGCTTTCGCTACTATTTCTAAAATGGTGGATCACGATCATGCGGTGATGCCGATCGTCGAAGAGACTCTCGCGGCTCATCTTGCGCCATCTTCAGCTCCGTCATAAAAGTCACGCCCCCGGTTGCCCTCCAAACCGTATAGGATTACCTCCTCCTTGGTTGGTAAATCTTACATGGTGTTTTGGATTTTGATGTTGATATTGCTATTTACCTGTTTCAATGTTTTTATTTGCTTGCTTTTAAGTTAAGGCCATACATGCTTGAATGATTATGAAATTAAGGAACTGCAATACTTCCTTTGTTTGTTATAAGAAAATATGACTAAGCAACAGTTGTGAAAGTTAGGTTTTTGAGTTTGATGATTGTAACCAACCACAAAAGTTAACAATAAGGATGAAGAGAGCATGTTGCAACCTAAAGTGGCGGTGAGCCAGACGAAGACTTCAGTAAAGAAGAGGAAGAGTGCTACAAGAAGACGACAGCGTGTGACAAAGGAAGGACATCTGGCTTAGTAAACAAGAAATACAGAGACTGATACACCTACACCAGGAAGACTGGATCATAGACATTGATCAATTGATGAGTAATATGAAGATGGAATGTCCCAAAAATTAGTATAAAAGTCTGAGGGGTAAAAGGCCTCCTCAGATGCTGCCTGCATTAAGCGTAGAAGGACACCTGATACCCTAACGAGGGGCGCTTAACAGCATCTCCAATATTGCTGGGGAAAGTTAAGATATAAAGCTTTTTAGCTTAAAGGTGCCCTAGATTTAAAAATTGAATTTATCTTGGCATAGTTAAATAACAAGAGTTCAGTACATGGAGATGACATACAGTGAGTCTCAAACTCCATTGTTTCCTCCTTTTTATATAAATCATATTTGTTTAAAAGACCTCCGAAGAACAGGCGAATCTCAACATACGTAACAGTCGGGGTGTACACCCCCAATATTTGCATATGCCAGCCCATGATCAATGCATTACACAAGGGCAGCCAGTATTAACGTCTGGATGTGCACAGCAGAATCATCAGATTAGGTAAGCAAGCAAGAACAATAGCGAAAAATGGCAGATGGAGCGATAATAACTGACATGATCCATGATAACATGATATTTTTAGTGATATTTGTAAACTGTCTTTCTAAATGTTTCGTTAGCATGTTGCTAATGTACTGTTAAATGTGGTTAAAGTTAACATCATTTATTACTGTATTTACGGAGACAAGAGCCGTCGTTATTTTCATTATTAAACACTTGCAGTCTGTATAATTCATAAACTCAACTTCATTCTTTATAAATCCCTCCAACAGTGTAGCATTAGCCGTTAACCACAGAGCACAGCCTTAAACTCATTCAGAATGAAATGTAAACAATATAACAATATACAATACTCATATAATCTGGCACATGCATGCAGTATGCATGACGAACACTTTGTAAAGATCCATTTTGAGGGTTATATTAGCTGTGTAAACTTTGTTTATGCACTGTTTAAGGCAAGCGCGAGCTCCGTGGGTGGAGAGCGTGAGCATTTAAAGGGACCGCAACCCTGAATCGGCGCATTTCTAATTATGCCCCAAAATAGGCAGTTAAAAAAATTAATAAAAAAAAATCTATGGGGTATTTTGAGCTGAAACTTCACAGACACATTCAGGGGACACCTTAGACTTATATTACATCTTGTAAAAAAACGTTCGATGGCACCTTTAAGCTGATTTAAGTTTTATTTTGTTTTATTTTGCATTAACTGCTTTGTATTGTAATCAATAAAAGAGATATTTTATTGTTACGTTTGCCTTCCATGAGACTTTACTTATAACTACAAACTGAGCCTCGACAAAGAACAACCACAAGGTAGTCTTCTATGTCATTCCTGAAGGACTTCAACCTGCCGGCGGGTGAGCATCTTATGGTTTAGACTAGATTTGACTCTCCTTACCCTACCTGAATAATCATAGGGTTAAAAGGTGTACTATAAATGCTCACACTGACTAACATGGCGGCCAACGTAAGTGGCTTTAGGTTTGAGTTTTGAGTTGAAAGTTTAGAAACCACATTGACGAGCTGTCTGCAAGACCCACGTAGACCAATCCAGAAAGGATTCGGTTAGATACTAGTCTAGGAGACTTAGTATATTCCAGTCCAGAGAAAGGACTGAAGGGCCAGGAAATGGGATCGCTACCCGTGAAACCTAGAGAGGGGTCTAGAGGGGCTACTGAGTTGAGAAACCTGTAGTAGGGGACACCCTAGTATGGCAGGTAAGAAAGCCCAGAGAAAATCCAGTAATATCTTAATTCAAGCCTACACCTGGGGAGACCACTGGGTAAAATCATGGGAGAAAAAGCCTTAAGGGCAGAGACCTCGGTTCAGGAGATAGAGCCAGGTCAGATACTTTTATGGTTACCAAGCCGAGATGGATTGCAAAGAGGTAATTTCCAGGAATCTGAAG
This sequence comes from Megalobrama amblycephala, assembly GCF_018812025.1. Taxonomy (NCBI): domain Eukaryota; kingdom Metazoa; phylum Chordata; class Actinopteri; order Cypriniformes; family Xenocyprididae; genus Megalobrama; species Megalobrama amblycephala. The sequence continues at coordinate 47,217,454 of NC_063045.1, forward strand.
TTGCTTTAGCAGTCATACAGTGGGCCATAGAGTTAGGAAGTCACTATGGACAGGAAGTGGCTATCCAGAGCAAAAGAGGGCATTATGAGCCCAGTGAGGAGAAAAACCATGGCGAAAACAAAGCTGTATACTATGAGTGGAAAAAAATTAAAGAAATCTCAGGGTGAAGTTCCAAATATGGAGAAAGTTAGGATTTACTGGGAAGCAATGACAGACTTTCAAAATGAAAGTGAAATCCTTCTTACTTTACCACCAGAGATAGATAGAGGAAGATAGAGATAGTGTTATTATAACCATAGCAGAATCGCACTTACCTAGGTCTGCAGTCACAGAAATACAGTTACAGCAGATAATGATCCGAATCTATAGTGTATGGAAATTCACAGATGATCAAAGAATTAGGAATAGCTGGAGCAGTTTTTGGATGCTTAGGGGAAGACGCTCCTAAAGAGATAGAGAATATGAGAATCAGATTAGGTCCTCAGCAAACAGGGACTGTAAGAATTTGTAGAGGTTCTCCAAAATGTAATAGTGTGGCACATGTAGTACTAACTGATAGTAGTACACAGACACGTACAGAAGAACAATCTGGAGAAAAGACTTGATTGTTAATAAACAATGTAATTAGACAAGCTAATGACAGAGGTGATAAAGAAATACATATGTCCCCAGTAGTCACAGAACAATGTCTAGAAGGACTCATAGCTGGAATAATAGAAATGTCCCAAGAAATTCAAATGACTATAAATCTCCTTGTTAAAGAGAGAGATCGAGATAAAATAAAAAAATATTATTAAACAGCAAAAAGAGAATTATGAAGTACAGCCAAGGCTAGCAGAAACCATAAGTAAGATGAAACCTACTGCACCTTGGGAAGATGATCTTGAACCCCAAGAGACAGAAGATCAATGGTCACAAGAATGGCTGTCAGATTCTATTTAGCAAGACACAACAGAAGAGAATGACAGTCAAAGTAGTGAGTCATCAAATAACAATCTTAGAGAAGTAAGGTTACGAAATAAGAGGGCAGGAAAGATTGAGCTCAGGGGGGTTTTACATCAGATAAAGTACGATTGGCCTGAAGTAAACATCAAAGGAGTAAAATAGTAGAAAGAGTAAACCAGTAGAGAGAGAGGTAGATCATTAGAATGGAAGTGGGATCGAAAAATAATTGAAGGACGCAGTCTAATGTATGGCCAAATGAGGTCAGCTAGTAGGTCCCTCAAAATTTAATTCCTCAAAAGAGCAAAATGAAGAGCAAGTACACTACCAGGCAAAATTATTAGAATAAAATTTAACAGAAGCAGTTAAACAGCAGGTAGGAAAAATAAAACAGGGCGAAGACCACAGCAGTTATGCAAACAGCATTATGAAAGCAGCGGAAGCTGCAAGACTTGATAAACACTCAACTACACGGTTAGTTCACACTTGTACTGGCCATGCGATTGCAGCTGAGGCCTTAGAAAAGTCCAGACAACTCATAGATACAGAGGATAAGTATGCCCAATGGAAAAAGGATTTGATAGAAGCCCAAAATGGTGTGCCAATTTTGAGTATGTGGCTTTCGATAGAAGCCGACATCCCTCATGAAGATAAAATCAGACTGTTACGAGTAGTGGGCAGAAGTTTACCTGGAGGACACACTTTAGCCACAATACTGTATAATGCTAGTAGTAAAGAAATTCAAAATACGTTATCAGTATATGACCTTACTACACAGCACAAAGACCAAAAAAGTAAGGCCTCCGAATAAATATAGAACAGAACAGGAAGTGTATACAGGTTATCGTAGTAAACCCTTTAAACCTAAAAAAGGAAAGCAGAAAAAATATACTACTCGATTTCAGAGTAGACAGAGTGGTGATACATGTATCAGAATTCCTGATACATGTATCAGGAATTAAATATTTGGTTGACAGAAAATGAGAAAGAACATGTAAAAGTGGTAAAGGAAGCACTGCAACGGATTGCAACATCAGGTTTAAAGCTAAACAAAGAAAACAGCTTTTGGATTACTGCAGGTAATAGAGGAGTTACCCAATTAATGAAAGAAAAAATAAACCAGTTAAGGGAGGTTCAACAAATGATGGGATTGATGGGATATGTTCGTGACATTATTCAAGAATATAGTCAAATGTCAAAACCAATTTATTCCACTATAAAAGGGGGAACACTGAATCGGGGAAGTGCAGCAGACGAGTCATTGCAGAAAATGAAACAAGCCATTTTAAACTCAGGTCAACTCGAAGGGAGAGTAGATGACAAAAATCTGGAGTTAGACCTGTCAATAGATCCTACTGGATACCAGTTAATAGCAAGGAATGAAGGAAGTAATATGCCAATAAGAATAATTACAGGGACATGGGAAAACCCAGAGAAAAAGTTTATACCAATAGAAAAGAAGTTAGCAGCCTTAAGTAAAAGATATCCAGAATTGAAGGGCCTAGGCAGAGGGAAGTTCATTTATATTAACACTGACGAGCCAGTAATGGCACATTTTAATAAAAATAAAGTTAAGGACAGTATGGCTCAAACCACAAGATAGGAAAGATGGGGAGACATGCTGTTAGACCCAGACCTGAAATTTAGACACAAAGAACAGAAAAAGTGTCAGAAGAAAAAATTATACTTGGTAAAAAGTATGGTAGTTTATACTGACGGTTCAAAAACTCTTAAAGATGAGCAGGCACACTGGGGTTAAATAATAAAACGTAAAGGCAAGGAGGAAGCTAGGTATACTGGCACTATACAAGGAACGGCACAGACCGGAGAAGTTAAAGCCATGTTGGAAGCCATAAAAAAACTGAAAGAGCTAAACATAGAACAGGTGATATTAGTAACAGACAGTAAGTATGTTGAAACAGGAATAAACCCAAATTTGGACATTTGGAAAGAAAATGGTTATACAAAGAGTAAAGGGAAGCCAATAGAACACACAGATATTTGGAAAGAGATAGAACAGAATATAGATGGAATGGATCTTATGGTAATCCATCAACCGGGACATTGCAAAGACGAAAATGAATTAGCGCAGAGAAATAACGAAATAGATAGATTAGTCCGGATGAGAAGAATAGTAGTAATACAAGAAGCAGATAAAGACATTATAGGAAAAATCCATGATCAAACGAAACATCCTAGTGTAAATTTATTGGGAAAAATCTTAAGTGATAATAAAATACATGTTCCAAATTGGAGGAAAAAATATCAAGAGGTAAGAAAAAAGAGAACTGTGAGAACTGCATGAGAAAAGGATACCGGAAAATGTTAAAAAATGACTATGGATGCATAACCCCACAGAGAGCTAATGAAGAATGGTCAGTGGACATAGCTGGTCCCCTTAATCCTAAAACAAAGTTAGGACATAGATACATATTAGTAGTAACAGATGGTTACACTGGGAAAATTTGGGCTAAAGCTCTGAAAGAAACTAGTGGAAAAACAATAGTTAAAGCAGTTCAAGAATTAATGACAGCCTGGGGAAGGCCTGAAAAAGTGAGAGTCGACAACGGAACTTATTTTGTTGGAGACGAATTAGGAAATTGGCTGGCAGAAAAACACATCGGATTACAGATTGTGTTAAGATATATGCCACAAAGCAATGGGATAGCGGAAAGATAATAATGTAACCTCTAGTAACTAGAGGTAATAATGACTCAAAGATCAGAAAATCCAAAGGATAACTGTGAGTGTATGGACAGGCTTGAAATGGATAAAATGCGAGGAATGCATTAGTGATTATAAAATTAAGGAACTGCAATACTTCCTTTGTTTGTTATAAGATAATATGACTAAGCAACAGTTGTGAAAGTTAGGTTTTTGAGTTTGATGATTGTAACCAACCACAAAAATTAACAATAAGGATGAAGAGAGCATGTTGCAACCTAAAGCGGGGGTGAGCCAGATGAAGACTTCAGTGAAGAAGAGGAAGAGTGCTAGAATAAGCAGGAAGATCGGATCATAGACATTGATCAATTGATGAGTAATATGAAGATGGAATGTCCCAAAAATTATTATAAAAGTCTGAGGGGTAAAAGGCCTCCTCAGATGCTGCCTGCATTAAGAAGAATCAGAATCAGAATCAGAAAGAGCTTTATTGTCAGGTATGTTGTTTACACATACTAGGAATTTGTTTTAGTGACAGAAGCTCCACAGTGCAACAGAGTAACAGCGACAAGACAAGACACATAATAAAAAGAATAAAATAATAATATACAAATTTACAAGATAGACAAAGTGCAAAAAAAGCAAAAGACAATATATATTATAGACAATTGTATGTACAATTATGTGTGCAAATTGAGATATAAAAAGGTGTTTTAAGTAAATGATGTGTAATAGTGTTATGTGTTCCGTGTTTGTCAAGTGTTCATGAGATGGACTGCTTGAGGGAAGAAACTGTTCCTGTGTCTGGTCGTTCTGGTGCTCAGGGCTCTGTAGCGTCGACCGGATGGCAACAGTTCAAAGTGGGAGTGTGCTGGATGTGAGGGGTCCAGAGTGATCTTCTTTGCCCTTTTTCTCACTCTGGATAAGTACAGTTCTTGGAGAGTGGGGAGGGTTGTGCCAATGATTCGCTCAGCAGACCGGACTACCCTCTGTAGTCTTCTGAGGTCAGATTTGGTAGCTGAGCTGAACCAGACGGTAACTGAAGTGCAGAGGATGGATTCGATGGCAGAGTAGAACTGTTTCAGCAGCTCCTGTGGTAGGTTGAACTTCCTCAGCTGGCGAAGGAAGTACAACCTCTGCTGGGCCTTTTTCACAATGGACTCGATGTGGTTGTCCCACTTCAGGTCCTGGGAGATGGTGCCCAGGAACCTGAATGACTCCACTGCTGCCACAGTGCTGTTCATGATGCTGAGTGGGGGAGAGCAGGGGGGTTTCTCCTGAAGTCTACGATCATCTCCACTGTCTTGAGCGTGTTGAGCTCCAGGTTGTTAAGACTGCACCAGACAGCCAGCTGTTCAATCTCCAGTCTGTAAGCAGACTCGTCACCGTCCTGGATGAGGCCGATCAGTGTGGTGTCATCCGCAAACTTCAGGAGCTTGACAGAGGGGTCTTTAGAGGTGCAGTCGTTGGTGTACAGGGAAAAGAGCAGTGGGGAGAGAACACAGCCCTGAGGGGCGCCGGTGCTGATGGTGAGGGTGCTGGATGAGAATTTTCCCAGCCTCACTAGCTGCTGCCTGTCTGTCAGGAAGCTGGTGATCCACTGACAGACAGAGGTGGGCACGGAGAGCTGAGTTAGTTTAGGCTGGAGGAGTGATGGGACGATGGTGTTAAAAGCAGAGCTGAAGTCCACAAACAGGATCCTCACATAAGTCCCTGGTCTGTCCAGATGCTGGAGAACATAATGCAGTCCCATATTGACTGCATCATCCACAGACCTGTTTGCTCGGTAAGCAAACTGCAGGGGGTCCAGTAAGGGTCCAGTGATGTCCTTCAGAAAAGCCAGAACCAGTCTTTCAAATGACTTCATGGCCACAGACGTTAGAGCCACAGGTCTGTAGTCATTTAGTCCAGTAATTTTGGGTTTAGGCGTAGATATTAAGCGTAGAAGGACACCTGATACCCTAATGAGGGGCGCTTAACAGCATCTCCAATATTGCTGGTTAAAGCTAGGATATAGAGCTTTTTAGCTTAGGCTGATTTAAGTTTTATTTTGTTTTATTTTGCATTAACTGCTTTGTATTGTAATCAATAAAAGAGATATTTTATTGTTACGTTTGCCTTCCATGAGACTTTACTTACTGTATAACTACAAACTGAGCCTCGACAAAGAACAACCACAAGGTAGTTTTCTACGTCATTCCTGAAGGACTTCAACCTGCCGGCGGGTGAGCATCTTATGGTTTAGACTAGATTTGACTCTCCTTACTCTACCTGAATAATCATAGGGTTAAAAGGTGTACTATAAATGGTCACACCGACTAACAATGGCCACTGGACAGGCAGCAGCCACTCTTGATTCTATGGCTGTACTTCAGGCTTATCAAGCTGATTTGTTAAAAGAGCTAGATGAGGGAGAAGGCCTGACTCCTGAGGCTGTTAAGCAGCTCAGACAGGCTACTGACTTGGCACTGAGAGCTATCAAGCATACTGCTCATGCAATAGGCAGGTCTATGGCGGGAATGGTGTCGGTAGAGCGCCACCTTTGGCTTACTCTTACTAACATCAAAGAAAAGGATAAGTCTTTCCTATTAGACACCCCCATGTCCAATGACGGCCTATTTGGTGAGTCTGTGACCGCTGTGGTAAAGAAATTTCGAGCAGAAAACAACAATCTGCCATTTTTCGCCAGCTCATTCTATGCAGGTTTAGGGAGACTGAACGACATCACCTATGGAGCCCCCTCGCAGAGACTGGGGCCGTAGGACTCAGCTCTGAAAATTTTGCTCGTCTTCGCAGGCCAGGCCCTCCATTGGAGAGTTTGAACAAACCGCACAAGCGTATTTGCCTCTCTCATTGTGACCTCCTGGCTCCAGCCTTAACTGTCCCGCCACTAAATGCACCTAGAGGCAGTTTTAGGTCGGGTCCTACTGACGAGCAGCATCTCAGATACTCCACGCGCGGGCCTTTGGAGATTGTGGAGAAGCCCTTGGGTCATGTACGCATGGCCCGTGTATGACTACATTAAAGACCCCCACAGCCGGCGTGGAGGGTCAGCCTGATCGGGTGATTGGACAGCTCGCTGTATTAGATGTCTCCACCACTCTTTTGCCTCGGGGCCCTATGCAGGTAGACTAGCTTATGACGGAGAGCTCAGAAGCTCAACATGTACACCCTGTTTCTGTAGTTGCCAGAGGCTTTCTGCAGTCAGAAAATGTATTGGTACCCACAGTTCAGCAGGTTCCAAAAATAGAGCAACTAACAACACCCGCCCAAGATATCACAGTGGGTGCTACGTACCATTCGACACAGTTACACCATCTCATTCCAGAAAGGACCACCTCTTTCCAATGGGGCCCCGGCTTTAAGGCAGGAGATTGTGTCACTCATAGAGAAAGGGGCTATAGAAGAAATACCCCCGCTCAAATAGAGTCAGGTTTTTACAGCCATTATTTTGTTGCCGAAAAAGGATGTTGGTTTACGTCTGATTTTGGACTTGCGTCGCTTAAATCTTGCAAATTCAAGATGTTGACGCTAAAGTCCATTCTGTCTCAGGTTCGAACCGGAGATTGGTTTGTGACCATCGGTCTAAAGGATGCATATTTCCACATCCAGATCGTCAAGAGACACAGGAAGTTCCTCAGGTTCGCTTTCGAGGGCAAACCTTACCAATACCGCATTCTTCCGTTCGGACTTGCTTTGGCTCCTTGGACCTTTACGAAATGTATGGACGCTGCCCTAGACCCTCTGCGGCTCCAGGGCGTCCGGATTTTGAACTACCTGGACGACTGGCTAATATTAGCTGTCTCAGGATTTGGCAATAGCTTATCGAGACTTAGTTCTCTGCCATTTGAGGAGCTTAGGACTGCGGATAAAGCTCCAGAAGAGTGTCTTGCTGCCACGTCAGCAAACTACCTTCCTGGGTGTGGAGCTAGATTCTGGTGTAATGCGGGCACGATTGTCTCCTGCGCACATTCAGTCATTACAAAACTTCCTGAGTCATTTCAGGATAGGCCGTCTGGTCCACGTAGGTCTGTGTCACAGACTGATGGGTCTTATGGCAGCGGCGTCCCCCGTTGTTCAGCCGGACCTGCTCCATATGAGACCATTCCAATGGTGGATCAAGAGCCAAGGATCTTGTCTCATTGCCACCCTTTCTGCAAAGTCCTAGTCACATGCAGAGGCTTTCATGCTCTACGTCCATGGACAAGGCTCCCGATGCTCTGCAGAGGAGTTCAGTTAGGGGCGTCTTGTCATCACAAAACAATCACAACGGACGCATCCCTTACGGCTGGGGGGCAGTCTTTCAAGGACACCCGACCTTTGGAGTCTAGAGTGAAGTGCAACGTGGTTGGCACATAAATCATTTGGAGTTTCTGGCAGTGCTTCTGGCACTCAAACGTTTCCTTCCCTACCTGAAGGGGTATCACATATTGATCAGGACAGACAACATGACTGTGGTCTCGTACCTGAATCGTCAAGGAGGGCTACGTTCCCGCCCCCTGTACAGGCTGGTGGAGCGTGTGCTTCTTTGGGCGCAGACCAGGTTTCTGTCGATCAAAGCGGTTTACATTCCCGGTCATTTGAACCTAGGAGCGGACTGTGAAAACCTGATGACAGTGAAAAAGAGACTGATGAACCACTTGCACTGCTATGGGAGGAGGTAAACAATTTGTTTCAAATTGCAAAAGAAAGTTCAAAGGATCATTCGCTTCATCATTTTATTTCAGATAAAAAGTCACAGCCAGAAACCTTGATGAGAAAAATAACAACAAGGTCCAAGACAAGACTGGGGAGTCAAGAAGTCCTTAACCTGCCAATGCTTCAGTTTCCTGGAGAAGAAGGGCCCATATGGGTGGAGCGACCTTGGAACTTGGAGGAACTGCGAAATGTGGCTGCTGCACTTCCAGACCCAGAAAAGGGGGTGAAACGATTTATCAGAGCAGTGGAGAACATTGATGTTACATACAAACCTACAGGTTGAGACTGGGCAGCTATTTTCAGCAAAAAACTGGGTTTGAAATGGACTGAGGTACGTGGAACTGGTGAAGATGCTTTTAATCCAAGTACAATAAGAATGAATGCTGACGCAGGCGCAGAGGGAACTGACACTCCAGGATGGCAGACTGCTTGGAACAGGATGATTGCCAGAATGAGGCTGGCATATCCCACACATCCTGACTGGGGAGCAATCACCAACACAAAGCAGCTGAAGGACGAGACGGTGAGTGCTTACCATGCACGTCTAAAAACAACTGTTGATGAAAGTTCTGCTCTGCCAGAAGGTACTGATAACTCAGGCATACTAAAACATCATTTTGTAAATGGTCTCCTTCCTGATTTACAAAAAGCAGTAAGGCTGACCTGCATTGGTTGGGAGGCACAAACTATGGAAGTAGTGTTGCAACATGCTAAACATGCAGAGTTGAACATGGAGAAAAAGATGACAGAGAAGCAACAAAAATTAGAAAATGTTCAATATATGTTCTACCAGTCCAGCAACAGACCAGAGGTCAAAATCCAAAGCCGAGGTTGATGGAATGGGAAAAGAAGAGATCATAACCATCAAGAAGACCACCAGAGCACGCCATCTCCAAGAGACCGTCAAGGGTCATCATACCAGTGGAAAATTGCTGCCGATCAATGTCGTGCCTGTGGTGAAAAAGGACATTGGGCAAAAAATTGTCCAAGAGAGAGGAAACAACATACCACACATCATATCACACCCTCTCCTCCTTCCACTAACAGTCTTTGGCTTCCATCATCAAATGTGAGAGACCATGAATAGGATAAGGCGGGAGACACTCAACCAAAACAACTACTACAAATAACTGACAACCCAAGACAAAATCCAATAATGACTATTCAAGTTGAAGGACATTCATTACCTGTTTTGGTGGACACAGGTGCCAAATTTTCTAGGATCACTGCAGAGACCGCTCTAAAACTTCCAAATTTAACTTATTCTGGCAAAACCCAAACAATATATGGGCTATCTGGCATACCATTGGTTGATAAGTTGACTATACCATTGAGGGTGACAAACAAACTGAAACAAGTAAACCATTCTTTTCTGGTATCTGAGACATGCCCTGTAAATTTATTGGCTAGAGATTTATTGTCCAAATTGGAATTGATAATTTTCATTTCAAATGATGGTATGGAAGTTTTCAATTCCGGAGGTGCTTTTATGCAAATTACGCCAAACTGGTATTATAATTGGGCTTTAAATCCTTCTTTTTTAATTGGTCTTTAAATCCTGCTCAATCTGCTCTTTTCCATCAGACACCAGTCTAGTCCCATGTCCCAGTGGGAAAGAAAGAAGGTACATGGGCAAACGTGGGAGTTTGGCTCACTACCCAGTTAAAAAATGGGAACTGGACTTGGGATAATAGTAGAAAACACTACAATAACCAAAAAGGGGTAAAAGCATATCCTATAATGCAGGCAATCGAGGTTCACAGGCTGTGTAGTGAGGAGAAAACGAAACCTAAATTTGATTCCAAAAATGTTTTAGATTTATTGGTAGGCATTCCAGACACTCTTTGGTCAAATGATAAATTTGATTTTGGCCAAATGAAAAATGTAACACCACTGACTCAACATAGGCCATTTAGACCACAATATCCACTCAGCAAAGAGGCTATAGAAGGAATCTCAAAAGTACATGCGGCGTTAGTAGAAAAGGGGGCAATCATACCCTGCCAAAATTCCCCTGTGAACTCTTCTATTCTGCCAGTGCGTAAGGCATCAGGAGAATGGAGATTTCTACAGGATTTAAGATTAGTAAATGGAGCCGTACAGCCGCGATCTCCAATTGTGCCGAATCCTTCTACAATTTTGTCTGAAGTGCCTAACAATGCCACATATTTCTCAGTTATCGATTTAGCAAATGCATTTTTCTCAATTTCAGTCCACCCAGATAGTCAACAGATAGTCAGATGGTTCGCATTTACTTTCAAAGGTAAACGATGGACATGGACAGTAATACCGAAAGGCTACACAGAATCACCAACTGTGTTTTCTGAGGAACTTTCTAGAAATCTGGAAAGTTTCCTTCCCCCAAAAGGAAGTACCCTAATTCAGTATGATTCAGTATGCAGATGATTTGATGTTGTGTTCTCCCAACAAAAACACCTGTGAGATCGATACGCGCGCATTACTAGAATAATCACGCCTCAAAATTGGCAATGAATGATCTAATTGGAACTTCCTGGGAAGCCCCAGGATTTACAGTTGTGGCAGAGAAATTCTGTCAAAACTGTTACATCTGCACAGCGAATAACGTGGGAAGACGAAGTAAGCCACAAACTTACTCCACCCACCCCACACCAGAGCTTCCTTTTCAGCATATCATGATGGATTTCATTGAATTGACACCATGTCAAGGTTATAAATACTGTCTCGTAATTGTTGGCATGTTTTCAAAGTGGGTTGAGTGTTTCCCAAGTAGAAAAGCTGATGCTACGGCTGTAGCAAAAGCTCTAATAAAAGAAGTTATCCCAAGGTGGGGGATGCCAGAAAAATTGTCCAGTGATAATGGGACACATTTTGTAAATAAAGTAATCACAGAATTGGCAAATGGATTGAAAATAAATTTAAAAACACATTGTTCTTACCATCCAGAAAGTGGGGGAGCAGTGGAGAGGACAAATCAGGCTGGCCTTGCGGCGGCTGATGAACAACTGAGGAAATATATGATGTCTTTAACTAAAGCTATCAAATCTATCCACTCGCAGGTGAAAGCAGCTTTACCAGTTCCTGGTGACGAACCACAACATTCCTACGAACCAGGACAGTGGATCTGGGTCAGAGACTTCCGGAGGAAGACGTGGCACTGTCCGAGGTGGTTGGGGCCATATGAGATCATCCTGACAACCAACACTGCCATCAAGGTTGCTGAGCGCGATACCTGGATTCACGTGTCACACTGCAAACCTCACCGTCTTGATGGCACGGAATCAGGAAACTACACTTGCTGAAAAGAGACTGAAACATCTTGGAGGATGGAGCTGTTGAGATATCTGTGGGCCGGCTGGACAAGCACAAGGCCTGGGATCGACAATGGGCCAGTAGAGGGTTTAAACTGAATTTGATAATCATAATATCTATTGCAGTGCTAATTCTGATAGCTATGTTAATTCGTTTTCAATCAACTAAAATCGAAGGTAGAATGAAACAAGAAGTGCCTGTTCATCATGACCACGCATCTGACACGCAACAACACCATTATGAATTGAATTTGTTTTGGAAATATGCAAATTTTACAGCTAAAAAACATGTACCTAACAAAGATTGCTACGTTTGTGCTCAAACTGCCTTCTCTGCCTCATACCCCTATCCTCTTTATCCAGAGCCAGTTGACGATGAAGAAAGAGAGTGTGTAATAAGTTATATACCAGGTCCAGGAGCTGAGTACTCAATGAAAATCATCTACGCTATGCAAACAAATGCTTGTCCATACATAAAAATAGTCAAACCTAGGGTCAGCATTGGCTTGCAAGGAAAAAAGAACAGTCATGGGGAGACATTGATGTAGGAATCCTACAAGGCTGTACAACTGTCTATAATGCAACTTGTCAATCTAAATTTGGTATGGGACATTATTTGGCAGGAGGAACCATTCCTCTACTTTTTATTATACTGATTATTATTGGCTATGTGGACATGTGGCGTACCCAAATTTACCAAGATCATGGTATGGTAGATGTGCTTTGGTCAAACTCAAAGTACCGATTAAAATAGGATATGTAGGAGAACCAATACCACAAACTAAACCTAAAATTGAACAAGGACCAAAACATATAAAAAAACGAGACCTAAAAAAACCTGGGGATGGTAATTGGTGGAAACATGAAATTTCCGACATCCCTACCGAACATAGAGTAATTGGCCGAACCGCTCAATTTTGGAAAGCCTTTTTGATTCACAATGCAGTCACAGACTCAATGAATTGGATTAATCGTATTCATTATGAGTTATATCGTTTTGCTAATGACACCAACATTGCTTTAACACTATTAACAACAGAAATGGGAAACATTCGACAAATGACTCTGGAAAACAGGATGGCACTAGATAGCATGTTAGCGGCAGAGGGGGGTGTATGTGTAAAAATTGGGAAGGAATGTTGTACTTTCATTCCAGCACATGATACTGATGGGGGAAATATTTCTAAGGTACTAACAGACATGAAAATGGTACGTAACACACAGTTGAATGATGAACAGGAAAAATACAAGAGTGCAGAGGTTAATTTGGACTGGATTTCTGATATTTTTCATAATACTTTTGGTAATTTTTTGGGACCAATAATGAAGCTTTTCATGCCTATTTTACTTAGAGTGACATTGATTTTTACTCAACTGTAAGGTTTAAATGTGTATGTACCTTTCTGTTCAGGGACTCACTCTGTTGTTGTGACGAGTAACCTCCCGGCCGTAAATAAAACTTCATTTCTACAAAGAGCAACTTGGAAGTCATGTCAGGTATATGCTGCGCAGCTAAGGAATAGAAGTACTAAAGACTCTATGCTCAAAAGACCACAACAGAGACAGTGATAGTGTTGGAAGACTATAGAGTCGCCCTCGGGGTGAGGCTGTAATACTCTGAGTTAGTATTAATGATCCTCTGTCGGACCAGCGTACACCTGAGAAGGACGGTGAGAGTGTATAGATGCTAAAAACCCGTGCGCTCATGTGTGATTGAGGTAGTGATAGTAGCTTCTTGACGGAACGCCGTCACCTTACTTTGGGAAGGGAATTACCTCAAAGTATTGGAAATGTATTAGAAGTATTCGAGAAGGGAATTACCTCGAGATACTGTAGTATTACTGAGTATTATATATATTATATTGACAACTGGAGGTTGTTTGAATTGTCAGTGGTGAAGTCAGATTTGTATTGAGAATTTCCACGACAGGACCTACTCTCGAGACAGGGCTTAGATCCCGGAGGATGGAGGCTGCATCCTCAAGTAGTGAGCCTCATACGGCAGAGGTTCTGCCGGGCGGAAGTGGATTTGTTTGCATTGAGCATGACTCCTCATTGTCTGCTCTGGTTCTTCCTGTCACCTCCGTCGCCTCTGGGGATAGATGCCCTGGCCAATGTATGGCCTAAGACCAGTCTCTTTGCCTTTCCACCGATTCGTTTGCTCCCAGCGGTGCTGCTCAGGGTACGAATGGACAAAGTGAGACATCTGTTGTTGGAGTGCCCCCCTTTGGCCCACTCAGATTTGGTTCTCAGAACTGGTCAGTCTGTTAGTCGGCCCTCCATGGGAGGTTCCCCTGAGACCAGACCTATTGTCTCAGGCTCAAGGTACGATTTGGCACCCCCGTCCGGATTTATGGAAGTTGTGGGTGTGGCCCCTGATCAGGGCGCGTTAACGTATTCTGGTCTCTCAGCTGGGATTACAGATACTATCATTATTGCGAGAGCCCCCTCCACCAGACGCTTGTATGCTTTTAAGTGGAGGTTATTTGCTTCTTGATGCATGCAACGTGAACTGGACGCAGTTCATTGCCCTATTGGTTCAATACTGCAGTTTTTGCAGGGTCGTTTTTCGACAAGGGCAGCTCCAACCACTCTTAAGGTTTATGTGGCAACTATATCTTCCGAGCATCTTCAGATAGGGGGTGTCATTATGTCATTTTGGCCATAATAATGTACAAAATCTAACTCATATAAATATTGCAAGTGTAGAAAAATACTATATATACATAGGTAAAAATCGAACTCCTTACCAAAGCCACTGGAAGGCAAGCCTGCAACCTTTAGCCAAAAAAGTGTAATGGCTAATGCTAATGCTCCGCCTCTGGTGGTATGCAGGGAAGGAGACCAGTGGTCATTTTTTGAATGGATGTCAATGGATGAGAGGCTTCACTATGCTGATTAAACAGCTTTTGTGGGGAAAAAGCTAATCATTTAATTAATCGACAGTCTGTTCGCTAATCTTCAGCATGTTTTACACTAAACAATACTTTCGTTAGGAACTATATGTAGATTTTATCTTGATAAAAATGACTAGGGAATGTTGCAACAGGTTAGGACTCATTTACGGCATTACCAACAGCAAATGTGCCGCATTACTGTTTAACAGATAGAACAATAGATGTTGTGTAAAAGCCACTGGAAGGCAACCTTTAGCCAAAAAAGCGATAATGCTAAAGCTCCGGCTGTGGCGGTATGCAGGAGTTTTGAACGGAGGGCTCTGATGTCACTGCCATTACACAATAGGCTGAGAGGTGCCGCAAGTTAGCCGTTACTCTTTCTCCAATGGTTATAGATACAGACCCTCTTATCTCCCTATAATATACAATCTCTGTCCTTACCTCCTGTACCTATTCTGTGACATCAAACAACTTCCCTGTGCAAAGGATCATGGGGGCCCGAAGTGTCCATGAGTTGTACCCTACGAAATCCTTCATTCCGAAGGGCCCTTTGAAGTGGCCAGTTTTGAGCACTTTGGTTTGGAACGACCCTTCAATATGGC